>NC_031498.1:3487150-3587663 GCF_000237925.1 Schistosoma mansoni | reverse complement strand
GTCGTATAGGGTACTACAAGTGTAGGGGCCGTATCATTCGATTGTGCCGAAGGAAATTCGACGCAGATAGGATTTCCTTCTAAGTACGCAGTTTTTAAGCGATCGATACTGATGCTATCGTTCGTACCGTTCTTATCGACTACAGTTAGTCTGTTAAATATAGATATAACTAGAAATCGACGCTTATGAACAGTTGTCAACGACACTTACTGACTTTCTACTCTGTACCGAGGGCAGTACAAACATCGTCATCGATTGATAATACACTTATCGTACTATCACTGTAACATCACTACTCTTGCGGCAAACTTAACGTTTCTCATCTGAGGAACTCAACCACTTGTCATAGCTATCTTTCCAACGCGACTTGATAAAACTCCAAAATGTCATTTTTTTCTACTATTTCAATGGTTGATCACTTAACATTCAACCAACGTCCTAGTTACGTGTTATTACTTGTTGTTTCCCGATCAGTTTCTGCCGCCTCCTTTCCATTTGTCTTACAGCTCAGCAATACCCGGAGGATTCATATTAATAGTCTAGCAACCTCCGGCACGTGACTACTCCCAACATGTTTGGTATCGATTCAAACGGCCGTTGAATCTGGTGGGGGAGTATTGTAGGGCCAGTGAAATGTCACTGAATATGGAACAGATCATTGATCCCTGTCAAGGCCAAGGATAGTCAACGCGCATCAATAAAATCATACGCCATGGACTGGCCCACGTGGCAGTGGTTGTACTTTCGCTTCTGTACTTTCGTGGTTGTACCTTAACTAATATATTCTTGTAATAAAGTCTTTCGTGTTGTACAGTCTCCATAGCATCCATGGTCCCTTGTTACATCGACGGGGGTAATCCACGTAAGGTGCTGGTCGCGAGGTGTGACTTCAGCGTTAGTTGGTTCGTCACCATTCTCGTCTAACTCTAGTAGGCCCCCAATCATTTCGACATAGAACATCAACGTTGATGTCCTATAAAGTCTTCCCTACCGCCCTTTGTTTAAGAAATCGGTACTTTTAGAATACATAATGAGGTCGGTGTTTTCACAACCAACAGAACTTGACGAAATGCACCGTACATTAACGAAGAAATTCACATCTTGCGTAGAAATATCCTTTATATATAGGTGTGGTGTTCGTATGAACTTACTTACTTACTTACTCCTGTTACTCCTCGTGGAGTATAGGCCGCCCACCATCACTCTGCATTAAACCCTGTCCTGGGTAATCTTTCACAGTTCCTTCCGGAAAATGACACATAGGGCCTATTAAAATCTCTGGATCTACCAGAAAAGCTTATTTCTTTTCCTTATGCAACTCTCAAGGAACTACTGCTAGGCCATGTAAAATGTACATATTTTGAATGCTGTCAAGGTGGAAAACGTCGTGAAATAATTCATCAAGACATTGACAATTTCCACTACATCACTACGTTATCACAACCCAATGTGTATTCAAGGTTATGCAGATAATTCACTGAGGAGTTGCGATGCAGGTCACTAAGGTGGCAACGAGTTTGGTCAGTGTTTGTCCTGTGGCAAGTTTCACTTGAGGATAGGACTGGTGTTCTAATTTGACAATTAGAGGCCAGTAGCACCTTCTATAATCGAAACCCTTTTGGCCAAATAGAAATCAGAAGTCAGACGAGAAGAGCTAGGAAAGATATATTTGATACGTTATCAATATATCGAGGAACCTTTATTCTAAGCTGGCTAATGAACGTAGGAGCAGTGTCCCACGCCGAGTTGCAACGTGATCTGGTACGGATGCATGACCGAAAGCCTTCAGTTAAACAAGTCCACTTAAACAACATGGTCAGCATCCAATGTCGAACACTTAATGAGCTATTGATTTTGGGGAATTATTTACAGCTACACACTCATGTAATTCATATGTATTTCGTAATCCTGAATGCTTTAAATGTGGTAAAATTGAACAAATATAGGCAGTTTGAACTACTGTAGTCAACAAGAAGGTGAATGAGTACAATCGAATGTACTTGAGCACAAAATTACAGACTGTCTCACTAAAATCTGACACCCATATAGTAAACAGTTAATTAGCGAACTATCAATCAATTGCCTCAAACTTGACCGTTCCTTCTTCAAATATCAGTCCATAGTTTTCGATTATTACTGTACATGCATTTTCATACTAATCGCGTTTCCTTTCCGTTCTTTCGTTATCGATCTTCTGGTGAAATACATTCAGTGTTACTTCTTGGTTAAATTGAATTATTCCTAGGGTTCCTAGTGTGTACAATAATTCAGATACTCTCAATCATCACAATAGACTTCAACCAGTCTGTGCCGATGGAATGCAATCGAAAAACTGAACGTTTGCCTGTACTAGTCCCATATTTAAAATATGGTTGCACCACAAACCTACGAATTACCGTCATCAGCTTAGCCAGCCTAGTTGTAAAAATTTAGGGAATATTTTTACCGACTTATATGGGTATTTATATGAAATTTTGAAGCTCTATAAATAGCGACATAGTATTAGAACACCATACCCTTGACTCATGAAATTATTGGCAGCATGCGATAAATGATGTCCATTAAAAAAATTAAGAGTTACCAACAGGTTTAAACACTGCTAAGTTCAACTACATTTGGAGCATGTTCCACAAACCGAACTTCAATACCTGAACCAGAGGAAACTAGCTTCTTTGCTGGATCATGACAAAGAGTAGGAGTTAACCTCAAGTGCTCTGGTGGACATTTAATTTTTCGAACAGAGCTGTGGAAGAGCTGTGGAACAGAGCTGAATGTCCATAAGATTTAATTTATTTACATTAGTCTCATCCCTATCATAAATCTCATCACACACAAATACGCGTTGAAACCCTTAAACAGTGTTCACGACTTCAGTTTAAGGTATGACAACAGTTTGAAGTTTTCAGAGAACAGTGTATCTCAAGTAACCAAAGCTAAAACGTTCATTTGACTCATAATGATGAATTTCAATAACATTGAACCTTGATTATTATTGCATAAAAACTGTATCGTTCCCATTTTCGTGTAAGGTATTCTAGTGAACAGTAATAATAATAATAATATATTTCTGCAATAGTAGGTACACGCCATTTTTACAGGCATGATCTACAATTTACAACATATACTGGTTCACAGTATGCATCCCAAGCAAGGTTGTTTGGTGATTATAATCTATAAAAGTTGATAGCAGTTCATTCGCTCACATATAATGTGTTTTCATAAGAATAGTTTCCAAAGGGGCATGGCGTCCACGTTACATACCAGATCCAATCTCGACAAAAAGTATATTAGGGTTTCGGTTGTGCTAAGTATTTATGTAATGCAGCTTTTTAAGTTTATAGTTGTTATAAAGTAGGCTTGTGGCATAGTGACTAAACAGAAATTGAAGATACTCGAAGAAGATTCATTAGAGTTGTTTTAGAGTATTCTGACAACAATGATTACCACAAAAGATTTCAACAACTTATAAACTCTCTGAATCATGCTCATTAAATCTTTATCTACTGGCTTATGAATCGTATTTCTTACTTTTGTCACCCATCCCGTCGCACTCTATCATATTCACCCACGACGTATACAATAAAGAGAAATTTCTATTGATTTCGACAACCCCTACAAACTGACGTCATAATTTCTTCATCATTCTCTATCTATGTAAAGAAATACTGGCAAACTTCCGTTGCAGTAAAACTATAACCTAGTTCCAGAGTCTCCTTGATAACTTTCTTTCTGAAGATGTCACAGGTATTTGTAGTTTGACAGTAACATCTACTATGGATCATGCCCACCTAGTGAAATCAAGAGTCAGAAGCGGGGAGGTTCGAAGATTTATTTGATGGGTTATCCATATATCAAGGATCGACTGATCTAGACTAGCAAACGATTGCAGGGGATGTTGAGCACGGCGTTTCCATTCGTGATCTGGTGCGGATGAATGACCGAGCGCCTTCAGCTAGGTGAGTCCATTAAAACTTATGTGGTCAGCATGCAATGTCGAAGACTTACAAAGCTATTGATTTTGGGGATTTATTTACCGCTACACTTCGCTATCCATATGGAAAGAACTATTAGCATACCTCTGTTTCAGTAACACTATAACCTGGTTCCAGAGACTTCTTGTTGACTTTCTCTCCGAAAATGGATTCGGCAACGTGTTAAATATACCGAGCACACCATTATTCGAATGCATTATCGTATTTCTGAACATCAACGCTCATGGTTGATCGAAGGATAAAAGAAATTGATAAGAAGCTCCATCTTGACGCATCTAGTTGATACTGGCCACTAAATAGATAAAACCTCAGAGTTTACAGCCAAATTCACTTGTAGTTTCAGAATCCCACTCCAGCATATAGCAGAAGCCTTATGAAGACTCTTAGAAAAACTCACCTTTGTATACAGAAAAAGTTTATGCGACCTTTGAATATATACTCTGGCTTTCTACTTAGATACCATTTCATGTTTAAAAAACTTTCCCTTCTTTTAAAAAGCTTTATGAACTTCGCTTCTTTTAACATTGTCGTTTTTAATTCTGACATTAAGTAACATGTTTATTGACCATATTATTTAACTTTCACAGTAATCGCCCTGCTAACTACATATCATAAATTTTATGGACAGCGAAACACATTTATATTTTCTTCCAGTTTAATTATGTGACGATTTGTAACGATTAACGGATTATGGAAATTCACATCAGCTTTAATCTTTACTTTTCCAAACGCTATGTAACAAACTGATTGTTATTTTGTCAAACCGACGCACTACTATCTAATTGGCATCGACTTTCTACTCACTTAAAAAACATGTATATTGGTATGGAGCCCTGATAAAAAACTAATTGAAAAAATATTTATTCTCTCACCTTATCTTACCAAATATCAGTATGATCACCAATAATTTGTTTGATTAAGATCCGAATTCGGTATTGCCAAATTCTGATTGAACACAAGTGTGAAGGGATTCATAAGGCCGAAGGGATAGTTCGTAGCTTCGGAAAACTCTCAAACACCTGACAAAATGCTCCAACACCTGTCTAATGCCTAATTACGAATTGTGATGCATATCTTACATAAACATGCAGATACATACTCAGTAATCTGCATTTCGTTTTCATCAACTTCGAAACCGCTAAATATTCTTTCAATAGCCCCCAAAGTTTTTCGAGTCAGCTGTTTAATAAGTAAAGCATTCATCAACCTAGATCCCAAGTCATTCGTTCATGGGTTTATTGGGGTGGAGTTTGACCATCATTTGAAAGACGAGGATAACTTGTCTAATGTGGATTAAGACCTTGACGTGATAGGCTGATTGGCTTAACCTTATGCGTGAGTTCGAAGTGCAGGTAGAGAGACGAAAACTGTTTTATCCCTGATTGGCTGATAGGCACGCGCGAAAGAAGACAAGGCCACTGGAACACTCCTCGCTTTATTCCGAATTCCTATATGGTACCCATTTCAGGTTAGCGTAAAAAGATACATGAATAAATAGATGACTAACCCGACCACAAAGTACAGTTATTAGGAAAATACAATTATACCCAAAAATGGGGGATTAGGGTATAAAATAGAGTACGAAAGGTTACGTCTAAATTACAATAGCCTTGGAACAGAAAATGCTATGTCAGTTAATCATACATCAAACGAAAGCCTATGGTCTGTAGAATAGACTAAAAGCAGAAGTAAATGGTAATGTTATACAAGCTTTGAATTAAATGAAATAACGTCCCCAAAAATAGCTTCCGTAGTTTGTCAAGATTTCTTGTTTCTCTGTTCACATCAGTTCGATACCTGAGAATCAAGGAAATATTCCCAACAAGGTGGCGTCAGACACCCTGTGCAAGGATTCCAGCAGCCTTTCCAAACAAACGGTCCAATGTTAACAATCATATACTGAACCACGCCATGACCCTGAGTTTATTCAAATACGACCTGATTGTCAATAGTCCGGCAACACGCGACAGTAAACTGAGCCATTCGAGATATGTCTTTGACCAGGGTCAAATTATGAAGGCCTCGACAAGGAAAACTGAATAAAAAATTGTGGTTAACAAGAGACCTTAATAAAGGTTATAATACAGGACAAGATGAAGAAACAAACAAATGACAACTCTGTTCAATAAAATGCTGTGGAGGGATTTTCAGTGTATCCTTCAGGTCACAGTGCATAAGAAGAATAATTAACGTTTATGAATAAATTAATTTTTAAACTATCCTATGCAGAGTTTGTACTGTTTATTGGTATTTTACCTGGTTAGATCGGGTCTTATGCGTAACAAATTTGGTTTTACCTACAATCATTTTCAATCTCCTATAATTAAGAGATGAATGGATATATGATGATAGTTAAAACAGAATTATTTTGTTACTAGTTTTTGCTACTATTCACATTTCAATAATTCTCATAATTAGCACATTTACTATGAGTGACTGTGAAAGTCGTTTAAGAAAGCATGACCTTGGATTTCTCGCCTTTGTTTTTGAAATCTCCCATACTATGACACTGCTACACATATATTCCTCTTGTTCTCAATTACCTGCAGTTATGATAACAGAACTCCAATGTGTTTGCTATCTACGTTTACAGATCACAGTGATATCCTCATTATATGCCTTATCTGGATATATATCTCAAACTATAACAGTTGTCTTCATAGTTGAGATCATGAGTCTATCGAAAACCTAGAAGAACTGGACGGCAATTTCGTCCTTTTACGAGACTCCTCAACAGTGCGCATCCACGATCCCGCACTCGCGAGATTCGAACCCAGGACCTACCAGTCTCGTGCCAGAGCACTTAACCGATAGACCACTGAGCCGGCATCCAACGGTGTCAATGTCCAGTGCTTCCAGGTTTTCCATGTTGGTCTAGCTTCAATTGACTCATGATCTCAACTATGAAAATACTGAAATATCCACAAAAACCCCTTCTGATCTATAACAGTTGTGATTGGAAATATTAACTACTTATAATTGTGAATTACTAAAACAAAATAAACTCAAACACGTCAATTTCTGGCACTTAAAGTAACGTCCTATATACTTTTCTTATGTGTATAGATTATATTCAATATGTTCATATATTAACTTATACAGGTAGTAACTTTATCATTAATTTTGAAATTTATATATGCTTGATCCACTGCAGATAAGCCTTGTAACACTAAAATTAGTATTTTATTTTAACCACAACAAACATCAAAAGGATCTACAACAGAAATGATTTTCGATTCATTGTCCGTTTGGTCAAAACCTCAGCATTTCAGCTCGCATCTAAAACGATACGGGAAATTCAAAAGGTTCAGTTAACAAAGACCACGTAAATCTCTACAATCCCTAATTCCTCCATAATTCAAAATACTGGGCAAATTTAACTTAGAAAAATAAAGTGACATAACAATGGCCATTAAACCAGTCAATAATAATTATCCACCTGACACGACCATTCTTCTAGTCTTACGGGACCGATTGTATACGATAACATTTCAAAACAATCGCAAGGCAGGATCCAGTTAAATGCCAGTTGATGACCAACTTTACTATCAGATTGTCGGCCGATGTATTTATTTCAGCATGTTTTAGAAGCTTCATCTGTATAGGCAATCAGAAAAGGTTGGATCGCCGAATACGTCTACACCACCAAGATTTTAACAACCTATTCAGCCACTCGATCTGATCGTACCAAATTTTGGGATGGCCTCACTGATCCTAATGGCCCTAACAACGGTAAGTCGAGAAATATGATAAGCATTCTGTTTCCGTTAGTCCTCCGTGGTCACTCAATAAAAAACTATGTCGTTACGGATTTTTTATTGCTGACGATAAGGTCAACTGGTAAATATTCTTCGCCGCTACGAATGAGGACCTGGCTTTTCTTGCAAATATCCTTGGCCTTTCAGATTTCAGAAAAATGTATAAGTGCAGAGCTTACCTATTGTGTAAGCCGGCCATGAACTCTGCGTCGAAAAATCTGTGGTTTTGTTACCTACTTCATGTAAACATGTTACGAATATTCAGGTATTGATTAATCCTTTAGTTGTAACAAAAATATATAATCAGAAGATCCCTAACACAATCAAATCATAAGTTGAGAATGAGGGACTTAAAGGATATATTTGGTATATAGTCGACTTATCATGAAGTATGCAGTCTTGGCTGGCTAGTAGTTGAGAGAGATGCGTAGCAGGACGTAAGTGATCCGGTACGGATACGATACTGAGAACCTTTAGCTGTGGCGTGTTCGGTAAAACTTTTTAGTTAAACATCAATGCCGAAGACTTGCAGATCTATTTGTTTTAAGAATTCATTCACTTCTACAAGTGTGTGTAGTGAGGAAGCTGTACATCAGTCAAGTGAGTTTGAAAATAGTCACTTGGTTGAAAAAAGAGTATTTGATGGCCAAGGGCAGTAGACTGATCTAGATAGACAGTTGCATAACCTCCTTATAATCTTACAGAGATAAATAGAAAAACGTGCACCCAGAAATAAAGAAGAGCAGACAAGTTACGATTTCTTTTACTCTCAGAAAGTTCTGGCACCTGATGTTACCCAACTCCTCTTCATCAGTTGGTCCTGTAGTTGGAGTTGAATCTCGATTGGCAGTGATCACCACTACAGGAAGATTACGTGCCATATATCCAGTTGGATCCCTCCATGGGCAAAAAGGCAGAAGGCAGTTGACGGATGCAATAAGATTTATTTCTTGGCGACCTCGTAGTATCCAAAGAATACCGGAATCGTGCCAAAGTTTACAAGCTGAACTACTGAGCGTATTCGAGTCCGCGCAGGATCACAGGCAAAGGAAGGGATAGTGTATTTGGCACACCTAAACAAAAGGGTGCAGCAAAACAACCACTGGTACAATTGGTCATAATAATAATTGTTTCGATTACGACAACGGCGTTCTATTCATAAAAGTAGGTCACTACAGTTCTATGCCTATTTATAAATATCAGTTCTTTCCAGCGATTCGTCATGCGACGTTTGCTTTTGAAAACTGGATTCAACCTATTTTAGCAAATTAAAATTGCTATACTGCGTCTTTCCACTAATATTGGTGCGTTTCACGTAGTGAGTTTTCTGATATAGATGGTAGTGACTCTTTGTCATAACGCGAACTTACGGAAGTACACACCGCAACCATTAGCGACTTAGTTTAGTTCAAAATGACCAGAGTTGAATGCTGTCTTTTATTATTTAACAAACAATTTTGGTTGATTCATATGAAAGAGCCTGCCTGGGGTTTTTATTCATGACAAAACACTTTCATCATCTGAATCTCCTGGAGTTGAACATTTACTCACTTGATGACGTAGAATACGCCGACGACATAGTTTTATTCGGTGAACACGCTGACAAAATGCAGAGTCTTCTGACCACTGTAAGCAACTATGCAGGCATGTTTGGGATGCGATTCTCTCCCTCGAAGTGTAAAATGTTACTTCAGGATTGGGTTTCATCGACACCTGAACTAATGATAGGGAGTGAAGTAGTTGAGCGTGTTGACTGCTTCACTTATCTCGGGAGTCTCATCAGCCCTTGTGGTCTGGTGTGTGACGAAATCTCAGCACGGATACAGAAGGCTCGTCTAGCTTTCGCCAACTTGCGCCATTTATGGCGTAGGCGAGATATCCATCTACCAACCAAAGGACAGGTTTACTGTGCAGCAGTTCGTTCCGTCCTACTTTATGTCTGTGAAACATGGTCGATAAGAGTAGAGGATATTCGTAGGCTGCTAATATTCGATCGTAGGTGTCTTCGAAGCATTGCTCGTATATCCTGGGACCACCGGTTAAGTAATGCAGTTGTTAGGAAACGAGTACTAGGTAAGGATGGCAAATCGATTGATGAAGTAGTGAAACTTCATCAGTTGAGATGGCTGGGACATGTGTTACGTATGCCCAACCACCGACTGCCCCAACGTGCAATATTTTATGGTGTAGGAGTAGGTTGGAAGAAAGCTAGGGGCGGTCAGACCAAAACGTGGCACAAATCCATGAAGTCACTAACAAGTAGACTGATCCATGTTGGTAGGTGTAGACTACCTGGTTGGGCCTAGCGAGATGATAGCAATCGATGGTTAGAGACCTTGAATGATATGGCTCAAAATCGTCTGCAATGGCGAAGGTGTATCCACTCTGTGTTCTACCAAATTCTAATCTTCTGAATTTTCCAAATCACTATCTTTTTTCTATTGTCAAATTTATTTCACTGGATTATACTCCTTCAATAACATCTTCAAACTATAGTCTTTCGGATTACTGCTGAAACTCTTACTACTTCTACCACTATGGGATTTGAATCGACAACTGCATCTCTGTGCTAATGTGGTATGGCAACTGGACGTGGTGTACGTACGTACGAAGTTCTACGTTGTGACTGACTGAGGCTACATATCACAATGTTATGATCACTAACTGGAAACGTTTTTCCAATATACACAATATTGGGGGTGAGGCCACTGGTAAAGACTAAGTCCAAGATATTTTGATGTCTGGTAGGGCTACCGACATACTGAGTCCACTGCCCTAGTTTCAGACATTCAATAAATGATTAATAACGTTTCGGCGTCTTGACTGGAAACCAAGAAATTTCAGGCATGTTGAAGCCAACACAAATGAGCTTACCTGTGAATGGGAGGAATGATGCGAGCGTGAATACCTCTAATTATACTGCTATTTCACCTATAGATGCGTTAGGTTGACGGTAGACACAGCCGAACAGTAAGGTAATGGAATTCGATGGCTTTAAAACAATCCACACCGAATCCTTCAGTCTGTTTAGTTCAGGCATATCACATAATAGTGCTTTGGAAAAAGACAGTATTTTGTTACATACTGTGAAACATTTTCGTCTAATCGGTAGTAAAAGCTTGTCCACTAAAAAAGCAGCCTGCAAACACGTTAATTGAACGGTGTGAGGTGGTTCACATGCTGGCTTGAAGTATTCTGGTTTCTAACTCCTAACAATTTAGCGGTTCTAGAAAACTAGTTGACAATTTACATTTTCATTCTCAAATTATTTCATGGTTTCGATCGGCTATTTCCATGTAATGAGAACAATAGACACTTTTCACTTATATCATCGTCATACGAGATAATCTCCCTGCGGTAATTCAGCAAAGTAACAACAATTTCAAATCAAACTAATCAGCCGCTCGTAAAAATAGATTCGATAGATAACTCAAATAAATTCGTCATTGCACCTTCATAAGAATACTTGCTTCATGGAGTTTCACAGGCCGGCCGAACTACTAGCTCTATCATTTATGTCTGTTCATCGAAAAAACTGTGAAATTAGCAAGCCTGGTACTAGCATAGCAACTAATGGTAATAACAGTAAAAATACAATTGTCTTCACTAAAGACTCTATGTCACTATCGGGTTTCTGAATTATTCTGAGAATCACACCGACAAACAAGGCGTCAAACAGCACATACGTATGACGGTATATTACTAAGACGGATATGGCTCGATCACATCGTGTTAGAAGACTTTAAAATTAACGAACGTTCGTACCTAGACTAGATTCTGGATGCTATTTCCCAAGAGATCATCTCTATGGTAGTGCTGTTGCCCAGCAAGTCAGTGCAGCCAGGTTTTGGTCAGGATTAGAATGTGGAATCTATGATTTAAAAAAACTTTAAATTCTGGACCGTCAATTATAAGCTGCAAATCCTGACTCTGAAACCAAACCATAAATCGTTATTCCTACATCCTAAACCTAAATAATAAGCATAAATCCTAATAATTACATAATAAGTCGTTCATCCATATTTGCTGCATTGTGGTCATCTACAGATTCGCTAAAGCTCACCCTTTTATTTCAGCTCTACTCGTTTAAGAAACTGAACAACTATGTGTAAACGCTAGTTGCTTATTCTCATTGGTTTCAACAAATATCAGGGTATTACGTGAAATCCACGGAAACGCGCCGAAGCGACTTACAAAACATGTTAAAATACAGAATACTCGCCTGCGTTTCCGCCTCTGAAGGCTGGGGAAAAGGGAGGTGATTTAAACCACGTCATCTGATATTCGAAACGAACAATATTGGGGAGTATGGTAAATTATATGGATATTTATCACTGAACTCGTCTGAAATAAATCAATACAATACAAAGAAAAACACATCTTCCTAATGTCAGTAGACTATTCATTGAGAAGTCTATTAACATACTTAACTTCCACACGTCAAAGCTTCAAGACTAATTTTTGGGTTTTACCATAAAATATAATTGATTTTCACCTATGGATTTCCCGCCATTTCGTCCTATATACAATATATAGTAAATGACAATTATTCAACGACCTAATTCTTAGCTTTCAATATCGATTCTGGGAACATTTCAAACACTTAGTCAAATGCTTCTTCTTCGAACATAATACCATCCCATGTTATAAGTTTATTCCCTCTCTGTGATCCCCATCACTGTCATTCTTTGAACATAACTTACTACCGGCTCTTATAACGGCGAAACCGAACTAATGAACTTCATTCCATTAATTTATTTGACCTTTTCATAACGATTATAAGCGGTGAATAACTGGGGTTCACTTCAGTTCAACCACAACTTCTACGTATACAACAAACGACAAGAAGTATGATAAACATTTATGGAGAAGCCTACATTCCATAACTCAGTATCGGAATCCTCCCCAGTCATACTAACGATTGATATATGGTACCAAAGACTAACTGTTTGTTTTGCAAAATTTCTCTGAGTGATATCAGCTGTAAGTCAGGCTTACAAAACTACTTTTGAATCGCATTACTAGTAGATTTCTTTTCCGACATAGTAGTATTGATTTTTAGCTAGAAAAACAAGACCTAAGATAAAAAGATCACATAAAAGATTAATTTACAACAATATATATGATACAAAATTGAAAGATTAAGTATCTCCTGTCAAAAATATGTTTATTAATAAGACAATTCATTTGCAATATGCAAATGATTCAAGCATAAAGTATAATTTAGAGTACTGTTCCTGATTTGCTATATTGTTCATAATCAAAGACCTCACTCTGTTGTTCATCAAAATATAAACCGATATAGTCCAACTCCAAACTAAATGGCCCCTCAATATCATCCATTATAGTAAATGAAAGAAGGCGCATACGTCCTAGATCCACAGGAAATTGTCTATAATGCATAATACTTGAACTCGTATGATAAAATTTGGATAATGGGATTTTAGCTATTTGCCAATATGGTCCACCTCGAGTGTACAATGTAAACTGATGTGTATTAAAACGGTAAAAATCCCATTCTGCACGAGGTAGCACAACAATTTGGTATTTTCGACCATCTCCACGATATCTAAAATAGAATGTTTGAAAAAGCTGCAAGGTATTCTACTTTAAAATGTATGAAAAGAAGAAAAAAAATCCAATGTAATGATGATAATATAAGAATCAAGAAACTATCCCATTCGTGAAAACATTGCTAGTTTTCTCTGTAATTAAACAACTGACCGATCAACAGTACTTTAACACCTGTCAGTCTAACTTAACATGATCTTGATACTTCTTGTACCTACTTGATTTTCAGTCAATGAACATAATAATAAGCCTAAGTGTTACTTATAATTCGTTCATCACAACTTTTACTACCGTTGAATACATGAGTTTTGTATAGTACTTTTGTTATTGTTAAGTGACAGTTCCTTTCTTCATCTTTTACTGAGTACAAACGTTTATGTAGACAATACTACAGTTAAAATATCTAAGGAAGAGACTATAATTTATGGACGGACCAATTGGATTTAACAAAACAGATCTTAGATTTCGGTGTAAAATCCATTCATCCATTTGGTTAAATAGCATTTCAGCATTACGGCTTAAAACCTCAAGTCTAATTCCTAATCCCAACGTCCAACTGTAAATTCTAGTCCTAATACCCTCACACCAATCCACATCTAATCCTATTAAGTGGACATTCTCAAGGTCATTGTAGTGTCCTTCAAAGGTCATCCACAAACTATAGTCTCATCAGTAATCCTATTCACAACTACTTATACCATTGAAAAAACTGTACACAAATTAACATACTTTTAATTATATTCGTTTTACGACAGAATTTGTTTAAGTACAAATACATAGACATAATACACGTCATACTATATATGTGATCGCATTGTAATATTCACAAACAGTTACATAACTTCTGGTAGATTTACGCCTTAGTATCCTTTATGAAAACTTCAAATAATATTCATATAAAAAACAACCGAATTGATTTGGCCAAAAACAAGAGACTTCGAGGAATTTATTATACAAACACGATTCATATAAGATATTAGTAAATAAAATAAAAATTACTTCTTTTTATTTGACTTACAATCTTTCTATATATATACATTTGTACTACCGTTCAAAACACTTGTCGATGTTAATCATCGCATCAGAACATCTGTTCATTTCGATGATTTCGAATCATGGCCGCTACATTATTATTATTATTACTATGCGATTAGTGAATCTACAACAAAAACGTGACTAAACCGTAGGAACAATTTTCTTTCGATCAATTTCCTCGAATAAAATGAAATCGGTGAAATACTGATATATGAACGAAGAAGGTCCTGAGTTCAAATTACACGTGCATTGTGGATGCGTATTATTTACCAGTCCCATACTAAGAAGAAAAGGTCGTCCAGTGCTTTCAAGTTTTCAATGGTGGCCTAACATTGATCGAGTCATGTTCTCAATCAAAAACTCAACAATCTCCATCAACCCGTACTGATAATAATATTTTTATGTTCTACAGTTAGATACGTAAATTCATAATCCAAAAATGATTAATTTTAAGGCAATTACATCGTTTAAGACTACAGAATGTAAATTTAGGATTATTTTTAATCAAATATAATTAGCATAGAAGAATTTGGGGAGATTGTGAAACATAGTTTAAATGAAGAACAAATCTTAGCATGACCACCACTGAAAACTTGGAAGAAGACGTGACCAGTGGAGCTAATCCATGTCAGGTAGAGACAGGTATTTACCTCAGTACAATGGAAGATGGTCACCCAATTTCGTGGATTGGTTGAGGTTAGACATTCACAACGTTGGATGCCAGCACAGTGGTCTAGAGGTTAGGCGTTCGCGCGCGATACCGAAAGCCCTGGGTTCGAATCCCAAAGGGGGGCGCTGCCGAGGAGTCCCGCAATGGGACGAAACGGCCGTCCAGTGCTTCCAGGTCTTCAATGGTAGTCTAACTTCAATCGATTCTTGGTCACAATCTCCAGAACCCCATGCTGAAAACTTGGAAGAATTGAACGGCCGTTTTGTCCTAGTGAAGGACTGTTTATCAGTGCAAAACCACGACTCTGTACGCAAACATCTATGCTAAATATGACTGATAAAAAGTTAAAACCAAGAATATCAACAAAGAGATAATTCAAACTAATAAAAATCAATTTTTTCGTCCAGTTTTATTATTCAAACTTTTGAACAACACACTTAGGATGTTACATCAAATAATGATTTTCGTAATTGAATTCTCCATATCAATGTGGTGACAATGATCCCATCCCGTTTCCTTCTCGGTCAATTCATCAATAAAGATTTTGTAGACAATTATGAATTTTTTATGGCTATGTGAGAGATTCAAAAAAACCACTGATATGAACAAATTCCTACTCAAACAAATATCCTTATATAGCTACATATAGCTATATTTCTGAACAATATTAAGATCGGGAAGCTGTTAATAAGCCTCGAAAACCAATGAACTTCGTAACACTTTTGATTTCTACGGACTCCCTGTTGAATGACTGAAAAGGGACTTGGAAAGAAATCAAATGCTCATTTCCAGGAAATCTGAAGTTCGGCTATGTACTATGCATTAACCGTTTGGTTTAATTTATAGGTGGTTTCTTTATAATGAATTAACAAAAGTTGAAGTATAATAAAAAAATGAAATGAAAAGCTATCTTCAGTCCTACCACAAAACGTTTTAACTGTATAGAGTATACCTCCCTTGGTTTTTGTTGATAACCCATCTTACGTCACAATTTGTGACAAAAACTGTTTGGATTATTCTGTTATATTACTGGACGTGCATACATACTGAAATATATATGAACACCTACCTGATAATTAAATGTGAGTAAGCTTCACAACCATATGGCATAACACATCCAAATAATTTGCTTTCTGGACTGCGGAGATTTGCAAAACCTGCATGAACTAGATCGCCTCGTTTAGGCACACGTGTACTAATGAAACCGCGAAAATGACCGTAGCCTTTAAACTTTGGATCAGACGATGTCATGACAATAGCTGCCGAACTTGCCTGTTTACCACCAGGTCGATATAAGAATTTTGGACTGAAAGTAAATGGTATTACCAATATATATATATTAGAATTAGTCTTCTTTTACTAAATTTTCTGTGTTCTATGATTAAAAACAGTAATTTTAGTTTTCAGTATTAATCAGAACAGAATCGAAAAATATAATCATTAAACTATAAGACTTTTTGTAATACAAGATGAATCGTTGTTGTATTTGGTGTATATATTTAGGACACTTGTAGATAATTTGGGCAAATTGGTTCGTAGAATCAATTAAACCTATCAATTGAAATTTATCAATAAATCATATTCATAATTCAAAAGAAAATGTTCCATACGACAGCTTGAAGCTTTCACTAATTTAAAGAAGTGTACGAGATTCTAGGGTCTTAGCCAAGAAGGCCTGCTGACTGATTTGGAATAGGGTACGTACGTTGAAGCTTCCAATGTGTAGTTAGGAGCGAGGTTTCAGTAGACCTGTGACAGTATTTCACGTACTAGAATCATTGGCCACGATGACACTCGAGGAGGAATTCCAAGAAGGAAGTTTCAAGTTGATAGTCAAGGCAGGAGGAATAATAGGAATTGAAGAGATTAATTGATTACGAATACAGTGGTCTTGAGTGCTACTAGAGGTATGAGGACAGTTATCACTTCCCGGTTGCTCAAATCGTGGGAAGGTTTTTCAGAGGTACCTGAAAAGGAAATCGGGTTAGAGGTGGTCTTAGTGGCCTGATAGAGTGACCGCACTACCAAAGGGACAACTGCTTGAGGCCAGTCACACGCGACCTTTTTGTGAGTAATTTTTGTGTTAGCGCTGTACATGTTGAGACCTTACTGACGGAGACGGAATCCGTGGGATAAGGCGTGATATGCATTTTTAGGGTCGACCTTTTCTAACCCCACCCTTCCCCTTGTGAGAAGGCAGCACCGTGTCATGCTGATTGTATGAGGGAAACACCTTACTGCCGTCACACCTCAGTACAGTCAGCAGTACGACTATGGCCTCAGACCTTGGATTTGCTGCTTTTAGTCTTTCTGCTCTTCAATCGACCTATTTGGTATGGTAGGACCTTGAGGAATGATTGTTCCAGTCAGTATAGCTAGATTAGTTCATTACGATAGGCAAACCCGACCACCATGTCAAGGTAGCAGCAACGGTCAGGTATCTGATTGTATAATTAACTATGGACGGAATTACCTTGGCAGTATAATAGAACTTGCCAAATAACTATATTTGTTACCCTACACCAGAATAAAAACGTTTACACATGAAAATTTGGGTGAAACAAAACTCACTATGAAACTGGGTGGGTATAACCAAATTCATGGTCTTTGTTTGGGTCATCAAATGATGATATTATCGATGTTTTTATTTTTTCCCCTGTTTCATCACTGTTTTCTGATGTTGTTGCACTTTCTGGATAAATACTTTCATTTAAACCAAATGCATTAGCACAACCCGCAGCTGATCTAGGCGATCGCACAAATTCAGCCCATGAATAACCTTCACCATGGCTACTGTCAGTAGTAACTAACCAGTTTGAAAACTCTTCATCTGTTAAAAACGGGAATCTAACAAAATAACGTGTTCTTGAGTGAATTTTTGTCTGATGTAAAAAGAGGGAAAAAGGTCCGAGATTACAGTGAGTTAGGAATTCAGAAAAGAAATAATAAATAATTCGAAACCAATTAATAAGAATAGAGACTATGCATGGTGAGTTAGGTTCTCTGAGCTAGACCCTTAAAATGCAAATTTTTCATTGTCATTCTGAACAACAATATCAGAGCCTACTAATTAATGTAGACACAAGTTTCTTCAATCACTTCACAAGCGCTAAATCATCCTGTTTTGATAACCTGATTTGGTTATATTTACGGATCTTTGAAGTCTCGTTGTATATTTTGTTCAACTGACCTGTGAGCACATAACTGATTTACTGATGTCTTCCGTATATATTGGTAAATTGTGTCAACAGTGAGAAGCCTATTGATCGTATATTGACCTGAATCCCCTGATGATTTATTATGTGGGAAACAATCAATCAATCTAGTAGCATAACACTAAGTTCATGTCATTTTCTTATACATATATCCCGTATCATAAAGAATGTAACATTTGTTCAAAGATTAATGCATAAAAGCACCATATGACTAAATTTTAAAGGAAAAAAGCGTGTTAGGTCCTTCTTGTTTTTAAGAACGACAAAAAGGAATATTTGACCTTACAAAAAACGTACTAAAATTAAATGAGCTACTTGAGAAAAAAATACAACTAATAATAAAACATAAACAGCACATATGAGTATTTATTAGTAGTACAAATTATTAGTCGAAAAAAAATTTGAAAAGAAAAACCGTTACGAGATTGTGAAAAGATGACGATAAAGTTCCTAAATACAAAATCTAAAACGTGTTTCAGTAAAACAGAAAATAAACTGTGCTGAAAAGAAGGATGAAAATAGAGCTGAAATCAATAACTTTAAAAGAACACCTCATACAAGTACGCACAGAAAAAAAGTTCAATATGAACAATGGGGAACTATTTGAAAGGAGAAAAGGTTATTAGTAAAGTGAGGATGTACTTAGCAGTGGTATCTGGGACATATGGTTTATCCAAGTGCTGAATGTTGCCGTTAAAATTTTTATTTAAAGCCATATTTAGTGATAATACCTATGGCCTTTTAAAAAACTGTTGACAACATAATCAAAACTTCCCAATAATAACTTATACTAAATAGGTAGTGAATCCCAAAGATTGCTTCGTATCTAATCCACAATTTCCATAGATTATTAGAGATTTCAAAAAAATTGACGATTATGGATTGGATTTAAGTCTGCCTATAGCTCTTCCAGGTTAACTGCCGGTCTCAAGTCCGGGTAAAGGAGGGCGGGGCATGGGGTCAGCACCCCCAATCCAGTAGAAAACAACCTTGCTAAAAATACGCTAACCAGAATAAGTAAATTAAATCTGGGAGTTGAAGGAAGAATTATGACGCCTCATGGTGAAGGACGAGATTTTTAGGAATTCACGAAGCTAATGCCCCTTCTATTACCAGAGCAACAATTATGACAGGTACATGGAATGTCCGGACAATGTGGGAGGTAGGGAGGACCAGTCAAATAGTTTCGAAAATGAGGAGACACAACTTGACGGTGCTCAGGATCGGTGAAACCCATTGGACCCAAGCTGAACAGAAAAGGATGGATTTGGAAGAGATGTTGCCGTACTGTGGTCATAAAGAAGGGAGTTGCTCTAATGCTGTCCAAAGAAGCACGTAATGCACTTATAAGATGGGAATCTCATGCATCCAGAATCATCAAAACATCCTTCAAAACAAAGAAAGAGATCACAATGAATATTATCCAGCGTTACGCACCCACCAATGGTAGTGATTAAGACCACCTTTATGAGAGGCTGAAATCGATCATAGTGAAATGCTTAGGAAAGGACTTGACCATCCTGATGGGAGACCTTAATGCCAAAGTTGGAATGCACAACACCGGATATGAAGATATCATGAGACGATATGGGCTAGAAGAAAGGAACAGGAATGATGAGAGATCCGTAAATTGATGTGCAATCAACAAAATGCTTATAGGCGTCACTATATTACCCCACAAAAGCATACACAAAGCCACATGGGTCTCATCGGATCACATTACACAGAATCAGATCGATCATATTTGGATCAGTAAAAAATTCAGAAGGTCAATGGAAGACGTGAGAATAAAGAGAGGAGATGATATAGCTTCAGATCACAACCTGGTGGTTGCCAAGACGAAGCTGAAATTAGAGAAACAATGAACAAGTGGAGAAATTGCATTACAAAGGTTCAATACAGCGATTTTTTCGAAATACTAACGAACTCAATGAATTCAAAATAACTGTCAACAACAGGTTCCAAGCCTTACAGGATCTACTGGAAGAAGAGGAATCCGCTATGGAGGAAAACTAGAAAGGGGTCAAAGAAGCATTAACTTCAACGTGTCAGGCGGTTCTGGGTCTCAAGAAGCATCATCCTAAGGAGTGGATCTCCATCGAAACCCTAGACAAGATTCAAGAAAGGAAAAATAAAAAGACAGCAACTAACAACGGCCGAAAAAGGGGAGAGAAAGTCGAGGCACGAAGAAAAAAACTGAAGCATACAAAGAAGTCAAAAGGAGCATTAGAGCCGACAAGCAGAAATACGTGGAGAGAAAAGAACCAGGTTCCTGCTGAAGGGGATACTAGGAAAAGACGTTGCAGATGGGTAGGACAAACATTTCGGAAACCATCAAAGTGCATCACGAGGCAAGCCCTAATTTGGAATCCTGAAGAGAAACGAGAAAGGGGAAGACCAAAGAACACACTGCGCTGGGAATTAGAAGCAGACATAAAAAGGATGAAAAACAACTGGAAAGGATTGCCTAGGACAGGGTTGGATTGAAAATGCTGGTGGGTGGCCCATGATCCTCCAAGAGGGATAACAGGCGTAAGTAAGTAAGAAGTTTAAGACGTAAATCACTAGGTCCCACCCACAAAACTATGAAAGTAAACTAATGCCACAAGATCTGAAAGTCAAAGTTTCGACCCTTGGTGGAATCATCAGTGTGTACTTTGTTAGTATTCACTAGTTCCCAATTATCTTCGAAAATATCCACAAAGATTTTAGGACTGTTACATTTTAATTCCAGTATTTCGTTTGCATAGTCAAAAACCTTGATGTTCTGCTTGCACACGTCACTACTATTTTATCATAACAACCGTTTGTTTGAAAAGTTAAAACTAGACCTTGATATCATATTAAGCTACAATTTAACACAACTATTAAAAATAGTAGAATTTATGTACGACAAAACGATTCAGACTAGATAAAAGAACGAGCAGTTAGTATTCATACAAACAAGACGTTTTACTAGACAATAACTAAATGTAACTCAGTAACCGCATAAATCCTACCATAGAAGACTTTAAGCATAATCCAAGCTTCCACATATTAAGCAGAAATGAATAGTGGCTATCAGTGGAATTCAGGACGCACACTTCGTCTTTGGTACTCGTCACCTGAATGTATCTACACTACAGTGTTGAACTCCACACCGGAGCACAAGTGTATCCAGATGACAAGTACCAAATAGGAAATAATACGCATACTGTATTCCACTGCTACTCACTATCTAAATTTGCTTACAATGCTTGTGACTTAACGGTAACATCAAGACAATCCGCACAGAATGCACATATTCCTGAAGACAAAGATCGATAACAGTACTAAACATCAATGGGAAGGTTCAAATAACCAATAAAAATCGATCATGCATATATGTATATACATTTATATGATTAAATCCTCCAAAAACCAATTCTAGTCATTATAAATACACAAATCTCACATATAGTAAGTACCCTAGGAATAGTCACTATTGATCTCTAGTACGATGAAAATACAAAATCACTTTATTTTTTTATGTTTTCATTGTATTGTATAAGCTTAATATTGTTCCTCCAACTCTTCCTTTCTTGCTTTCTTTCCATCGTTTCTTTATTGTTACTCACTTGATCATAATTATATTACAATAATAATAACAATAACCAGAAATAACGAACAGCTGCGAAAACTGGCTCATATTCGAATTTTGTTTGTTAGCCCTACTTTTTTTCAATATTGATTGTTCACTTAATGATCAGTAGGAAGAAGAAGCCTAAGAGAGGAATGGAATAGAGAAAAAGAGAGACAAATAAAAAACAACCCTTCTATGGATATACTTCTCTCTTCAATGATGTAGATTTCTTCTATTTGGAATCACTTTATTCTAAGCAAGAAAAATCAAAACACACAGACATACTCAACATGGAGAGAGTTGGAGAGACACAAAGAAAGAGATAAGCATATCAAAACAAATGAGGAAATATAAGCAATGATCTAAGTAATGTGATAACTAATTAAGGCAAGTGAAAAACAGCAACAGATGATTAAGCACGAATGATTCACTTAGCAGTAGAAGTTGTTCATTATCAACGTAGAGCCTGGTACCAACGTGTATTGGCCCAAATGATCATACCACATTAGAACGAGGTGAAAATAACAGGATGTATAATATAGGAGTTTAAATAATGTAGTAGCAGTGATAATCTGAAAGATTGAATATTGAGAATATAGTCCGAGAGAACAAATACAAAAGATATTGTATGAAGGAATACCGGAATCGAAGATCGAGAGGAATATAAAGAGTGAATGCATCTGAGCCATTGTAAACGATTTTAGACCATTTAAACTAGAGCTTAAAGCCACTGTTTATGGACCTCAACCAGGCAGTCTTTATCCATCTACATAGCTCAGTTCAACAGTCATTGACTTTATGCACCGATATCATGTCTTGATTTGACTACTACTAGCTTCCTTTCAACCTACTTCTGCAATAGCAAATATCACCCGTTGTGGAAGGCAGTGGTTACGCTTAACTCTACAACCTGTTTTTCTTAATATCTAACAATATCAAGAAAATAGTTAATTTAAGTATAATATAAAGTGAATACTTACTACTGATTGACAGATTGATTGAGGTTAATATACGATAAGTTGTTTTAATAAGCTTATTCTTGAGCTAAACAAAACAAACACTGTAAGTATCAAGGTAAATCATTAAGATGCATTTCATATCCATTGAATTCTATCGTAAATGTAACAAATTTATAGATAAGATATTATTTTATAGAATGTACTGAAATAAGCAACATGTACATTCATTTAATAATGATAACCAACTATAAATATTCCTATCTGAAGTATGTGACGATAACATCATCCGGAATGACAATGAAAGCTTTGCAAATAAGCTATGCAACATCATCAAAGGAATCTAGCTGAAGGACAAATTTTCACCAGTATTTCACAATCATAAACACTGTTGATAATAATACAAATATGAGTTATATCAGAAAATAATAAGTGAAATTTTTTAACATAATCATCTTCAAGGAACATTTTCAATTCGTTATGCAGATGGAATAATGAAGTATATCCTCATTTTATCCCCATTGTAATCTGGATATTCACATCAATACAAGCACCCTTGTTTGGTCAATAAATTGAAGACAGAAATGTGAATAACGCAAACTGTCATGACAAAACTTACAGGATGAGAGTAAAGATAGTACATATCATACAACTAGTTATTTCTTTTTTGATGGAATACACATATGTATGTATTTTCATCTAAAATACTCAGTAAAGTGATTGTGATTGAATAAAGTGAAACGACAACTCCCCAACCAATTTGTGCACTAAAAACAATATATCTACTAGCCCCACAACAGTATTTTTCTCATATGGTTAGTGAACTTTGGGAATTCTCCCTTTTTTAAACTCTAACTAGTACAGAATAGTAAACACAAATATGAAGAAAATTTGTAGCTCAGCTGGATGCTTTTGGTAGTGTTGAGTTCCCCGAGTTTTTATGATAACTGATAATTTCAGAAAGAGTCTACAATTGGGATTATGAGGAGAAAAGTACCATAAAACTATTGTATCCTGGATTTCACTTTCATAATACATCACTTAATTCACTAAGCATATAAGTACTAATGTTCTATAGTTTCTTTATTCACCTCTTCAAAACAATGGTAACTTAAGTAATAACGGTAATAATCATGATAATAATGGTAATGATAAAACTGTTAATAGACGAAGGTAAAGCAAAACTCTAAAAAATATGCGCGAATTGATATTACTAAGGTGTTAGGAAGTCAATAATGAAAATAAATAACCCTAGTAATAGGATACCAGGTGAAAATGGAAAGCTGATTGATGAAGTAGCAAATTTTCATCAGCTGAGGTGGTTCAGGCATGTGTTACGCATGTCCAACCACCGTCTACCTCGATGGGCGATGTTGTCTGGTGTAGGAATACGCCGGAAGAATATATATATTTTTTTTCCGAAGAATAAATCTCTTCACTACTACAACGTTAATAAGTAATGATTGAAATTTTAGTAAATCATAATCTCTATAAGATCTGGAGAAAATTTCACCTGAATTATCCTAATAAAGAGTTGAAATTACATCACAAATTTTTGAATGAAAAATACATGAAGCTTGTGTATTATTATTATTTATTTAAACACATAAATATTGGTACAAGCAAGCACCAGATATATATGCGCCGCACAAATCTCATTTGATCTGTGTGAGGGCTATGTTACTGCCCAGGTGCCAAAACTGAAGCAAGTGGTTTTCATAGGGGGTTACATCCCGAGCATTTGACCTAAAGATCTGATCCACAAGGCAGTGGAGCATCGTGAGGAGGTGCAGTCCAATGGTAGCCGGTGACCAACGATTGATTCATACTTCATTTGTTCCTTCAGGATACTGGAGCCCATGTACACCATTGGTTTGGAACCAGGGTTTTCCAACTACCCTAGGTGGACCCTCCGTGTCCACCAACCCGGTTAAAGCGCCGGATATTTGCTTTTCGTCCTCTCAATTTCGTAAACAACACCCCCGCCACGAGAAGGCAGTGAGTAGGACTTCCCTGGCAGAGGCTATATACGCGTGGCCGTGTGAGAGCATTTCGAGAGGGAGAGCAGACTCTCTCCACTCTCAGCCGTACCAGGGCATTTGGGGGCTATACATATACAGCCATGAATTATTCATATCAATTGATAAATATTCATAAACTAATAGATTAATTTATCATTCTAATCTAGCACTTGTTTTTGCTATCTAAATTTAATTTATAACTCTTTTTTTGTATTTTTGTTATGATTTTCAAAATATTTACTTAATGAATATATCAAATTTATGAAAAATTAATGTGTATAATGAATTACTAGATAGTTTCTGTAACAAAAGAGTTTTCATCATACCCTAACGTAAGGGGTATAAACAATTTACAATGTATATACTTATATATATAATTCCCATGGTATTTCTCTTAATAATGCATCAAATCTTTTGTAAAAACATTATTTTTATACAATGAATAATATATTATGAAAGACTGAATACTGTTTTAAAAATTTTTTTTAGCAACATCAATGCATTAACGAAGCATTTCTCAAGGCTATAAAGACAATTTTCGACAATCGAATGTACTTAAGCACAAATTACAGACTATCTCACTAAATTCTGATAACCATACAGTCAACAGTTAATTTGTAAAATAACAATCAATTATCTCAATCTTCACTGTTACTTCTGTAAATATCAGTCCATCTTTTCTAATTTCATTGTTCATGCATTTTCGTACCGATTGCGCTTTATTCCTGTTCGTTCCTTATCGATCTTCTGCCAAAATACATTCTATGTCTTACCATCACCATATACTACTTATGTGGACATAAGTAGCCCACACCACAGTAGTAGTAGTAGTATACTTCACAAGCTAATATTTACTGGATATACACTAGAAATCATCTGTTGTATTCTACTTTCAAAATTATTAATGGTGTTAACTCACAATTTCACCTATGATATCAATGGACTAAAGACATTCAAATTTGATTTTTTTTTTTTAAAAAAAAAGATGAATTTAGAATAATGAATTACAATTCAATCATCTACATTTCCAACTTTAATCATGTTGACATGCACACCAACATGATCATACAATACCACTGGTAATATTTATCTATCTTACATAACACAAGTATTAAGTCTACTATTCACAAAAATTTTTTCAGCAGAACTTAATATGCTTCAAAGCTAATTACACTAGTGACTACGCGATTATTGTTCAACTGGATGATTGATTGATATTTTAATAGTTGAAATCATGAGTCAATTGAAGCTAGACCACCATGGAAAACCTGGAAGCACTGGACGGCCGTTTCGTCCTATTGTGAGCCTCCTCAGGAGTGCGCTGAGGAGTATGGAAATACTAAATCTCCACAAAAACCCCTTCTGATAATTATAGATATTTATTGAATTTTAAGATTAAGAATTGATTGTTGAATAATTAAAAAAACAATTAAGTATTAAGTATAGTTTGATAGACAGAATAAGGACAATATGTTCTTATAAAATGAAACAGTTACAATTACTGACAACTGTTTTCATTTAAATATAATCAGAAAATGCACTCTAATGAGCATTCACAGATTGCCTTCTTTTTTTCTTATAGCTGGTTGCACTTTTAAATTATTCGCCTGATTTCGATTACATGTAATTCTATCAAACTAGTTTTGATTGATCAATGAAACATGTTGTTAATAACATAAATTTAAAAAAAAAATTAGTTTACCGAATGATATACAAAATTCTAGATTCAATAATTACCATATAAACTAGAAAACTCAGAACTGGATATGTAGAATAAACTATTTATTTGAACAGATATTCATCAAACTGATGATATTATTTTATAGAGAGATGTGATGAATTTCATTTGATTAAAAGTTAATCCTTTGGTTTCCGCATCATAACAAATTATTTCATCATACCTCTAATTAACTATTTACTCAAAATTAATTTCTGCAATACATACAAATTTCGTTGAAATCAGAAACTGAAGAATGTTAGATCACTTTTGAAGACCGGGAAATAATAGATGGCCACTTCATTCTAGTAGGGGCCTCTTCAGTAGTGAGCATCCACAAGAATCAAACCCAGGACCTACGGCGTTACACGCGAACGCTTAACCTCTAGACCACTGAGACAGCATCCAATGGTGTTAATGTCTAACTTCGATCAATCTACGACATTGAGCGACCATCTTTTATTGTCTTCAGTGGGTAAATGCCTCACGACCGACACAGTTTAACTCCACTGGTCACAAATACTCACTAGAACTCTAGAAATTTCCTCTCGAAGTTAGTTACTAGTGAGCACGTGACAACTGTCAGTATGGAGTTTTAGAGATTGTTGAGTTTCATTGAAATTATGAACCGATTTAAGTCAGACAACCTTTGAAAACATGCAAATCTAATCAATGAAATCTTCAAGTACTACTATTCTAACATAAATATATTTATGACTAATAAACAAACTATTCCACCAACTACGCCTAATTATTGCTTGTTGTACAATACACGATTACAAATTGGAACAATAACAGTGGCAATGATGACAGTAAAGTAAACACAAATGATCCAATAGTCAATGTTGGTAAGCACAATAATAGAAAGCAACAATCCTATAATGCACTGAAATAATTTGGTCGGAATTTTGTTTTTCAAGCTAAATGGTTTGGTCATGCAGCTTTCATTGTTCTTCTGAACAACATCAGCACAAACTTCAGGTAGAAAGCTTCACGATCAAACCACCCAGCTCAGAGGATAGAACTGAACCTAGACCATCTACCTGAGCAATAAATCCTTCCCAACAATGAAATAATAAATAAACAATAACTACCCACTGTTTGATCACTGAGTTATAGTATTCTATGTTATATTTATTAAGCTTGATTTAGATAACTGCTTCTAATCGTGCTATCATATTGTTTGAATGAAATAGAAAGCTAAAAATACAAAGTATTTTAAAAATCGATACTGAAAAATAAAGTTCCTGATTACTTCTCTCCTAACATCTTTATTATCCGAATAAGTGGAAAAAAAAGATCAAAGTAATAATTACCGGATAAATACAAACTGTTTTAGTACTCAACTATATATTCAAACTTAAAAATAACTTCATACGTTTATTTTAATGTGACATGCCCAACTCCCGAAAAAAGAATAAAACTTGTCAAAGCATAAATATTCACATGCCTATAAATAAATGTACAATTACGCTTATTAAAATTTTGACATCAAGCGAAAGTATTAATGAGTATAACAACATATTATTTAGATGGAAATAAACTAAACAAGTGTTAAACTTAAGTTCCTCTATTTTTTTTTCAGTGTATTTATCAAAAATTAATTTGCCAGCGCTCTATACATATCTATATCATTCATTCAGTCAGTCAAACATTTTCAAGATAGAATCTGATACAACTGTATTCATCATTTCAAGTCGCTATACCTCGGCAATACAACAAGATGAAGTTAAAAAGATGAGTGGTAAAGAGGTCAAAATAATTGTAGTAGTAATGACATCGACAAAAAAACATTGAAAATTTGCTTCGAAATGAACAGATGAAAATGCATATACGAAGGAATACTTGAATTTGAGACATGGAGGAAGATAAGGAGTAAATGTATTTGTACCACAGTAACCGATTAAGATCAATATCACCTAATTTTCCCAATCGTTTACAACTTTCACTTACCATATAGATCATTACCAAATAGTTCTGTACTTACTAATATGACTTGAATCAACGACCATATTAATATGAGATATAAATGTTCATGATTAAACAGAAAATATATACGGTTTGCTTGTGTTAGATACACATAAATTTGTAAAATATTGATAAATAGACTATATTTATCATAATACTTGAGAATTATCGTATTGAAAATTATTTACAACTAACAATTCAGAGTTAGTTATTGAACTCAATTAATTCTCTCAATAGAACAGTATTAGTAGAAAATAAAAGTTATTTCATTTTTATCAGTATAGGGTTGTGGAGATTGTTGAGTTTAAATTGATGAGTGGATGCCGTTTCAGTGGTCTAGAGGTTAAGCGTTCGCATGCGAGACCGAAAGTCCTGCGCGCGCACTGCTCACCAGTCCCATACTGAGACGAAACGGCCGTCCAGTGTTTCCAGGTTTTTAATGATGGTCTAACATTGATCCATTCATGATATCAATCTATTTCATTTTTATTCCAGTACGTCTTTTCAGTTGCATAGGATTGATAAAAGGGTATAAATTACATATTGACATTTTGAATACATCTATTTAGGTTGCGTTTTCTTTCCATAGGATAAACAAAATACATAAATTCATACATTACTGATATTTTGAAATAATAGTAAGAATTAATGACAAAAATGTCATCATCATCATCGTTAAAAAACACACAATAAATAATGACAGCATAGATTACGTGATACTGTCTGGAACGGATATGAATTAGAGAAGTAACATAATACTGAAATTCTAGATCAAAGTAACTTAAGCAACAAGGTATTTAAGTTAGCCGGTTATTGTGGTGTGTGCTACTGGTGGCGGCAGAAGGCTAAGAAGACCGAAGAGGACGAGAACAGATAATAATTGGTGTGGAAACGAAGGAACAATCAGGTCTGAGACAATTGATTGACATTTTGCAAACAAAATATTTATTGTGTGGTTCTCGGATTTTGCTAAGAGATTCTGTAATTTTGTATTCAAATACATTTGGTTGTACACAATGGTGTTCTCGTTCACCACACTATCAATAGATATGTCAGCATCAACCTTATCTATCAGTATCAGCGGACAAAATATCAATCAATAATACGGTAAAAACTTAAACTTATAAAAGTCGACGAAAATGTAATGATGCATGAATGGCAACAACAGATTAATTAACACGTAAGATACTATTTAGATGTTGACTTTTGTTCAAAATAAACGCTGATAATGTAATTCACAATAAAAATGAACATTTTGCAATAAAACTATTATTAAATTACTTTTTAATAATTATGTAACATTCCTTAACATTAATATTTATTTTCACAGTTTAAATCATGAGTCAATTGAAGCTAGACCACCATCGAAAACCTGACTGACTTCAAGAGATATTTCCTTGAGTTCTAGTGGGAAGCAGTGGCCAGTGGAGTTCTACCAAGTCTGTTGTAGAGATATCATCTCACTGAAGACAACTGGTGAACGGTCGCTCAAAATCGTGGATTGGTTGAAGTTAGACATTAACACCGTTGGATGCCAGCTCAGTGGTCTATCGGTTAAGGGCTTCGGCTCGAGACTGGTAGGTCCTGGGTTCGAATCTCGCTCGCGAGAGCGGGTTCGTGGATGCGCACTGCTGAGGAGTCCCATAATAGGACGAAACGGCCGTCCAGTGCTTCCAGGTTTTCGATGGTGGTCTAGCTTCAATTGACTCATGATTTCAACTGTGAAAATACTAAATTCTCCACAAAACCCCCTCTGAATAATATTTATTACAAAAATATATGGACGTACCTCAAATCCTTCTTTATTACGTTGAATACGACGACGAAGATCTGCTAGTTCTGCTTTTAAAGGTCTTATTTTAAACCACAATTTTACTAATGCATATATAGGACCTGGCAATTTAGGTTCCAATTGTTCCACATATTGAACATTCATTAAACGCCTAAATAAATGACCAGATTTATTAGCATATAATGCATTTGACTGTGTATGTAGTGAAATACCATGTTTGGCTGTTAAGAAAATCGAAAGATTAGTTGATCGTGTAGTTAACAAATTTTTCATTTTGTAAAGTAACAGTAATACCTAAAAGAAATAAAGTAGTCACGGTTATAATGTATAACTATTCAATGAAATTGCCAGAAGCTAAATATATAACAATTGATCAAGAAAAAATAAGTTTATTATAACATAAGTGTATTGTATTGTATGAGAAATAGATTATGGATAGCACACATCTTCAGTATTTAAAGAGATTGTTAACAGAACAATAAAGTGTTGGATTGAATAATAGTCATTATATAATAGGATAATAAAATAAAAAGTAGCAAAAAAACATGTGAACAAAACTATTTAGGTCTATTAAGTTGTATAGTGAAAATATGAGAAGTATACTATGTGAATATTTACAAACGCATTACTCGAAGAATAATTCGGTGACATCAACGAATCTATGGATTTTGTATACTGAATGAATCAATCTATATTTTCTACGATTTTCAACGGCTGGTGTAATCAGTAGACGTAATAGGATCACGAAAACAGTTGGAGAAGATTCATAATCTCATCAAAAGTACTCTGCAATTTCATATTATTTATTCTGTGATATAATCATATATGAGCAATGATAAAATGCAGAACTTGGATAAGATATAAAGCCACCGAAATAATATTAATGTTAACTTTATATACACCAGTTCTGTTCTTTAGTATTTCACTAACTTTTTTTAAAAAAATCACCTACCAAATAACCAACACTATTCAAACCAATGACATAGTGTGATGTATACATTATGTGGATTACACCACTTCGCTTTGAATTCAGCCAATAATAATTGTCAAAAGAAACGATACCATGTTATGGAACAAATGACTCAACTACTGAAGTTGATCTATATACCTATCTACGTAAACTAAATTTATCATATGAAAGAAAGACTCTAAACACCATAGATAACATTTAAAGCAACTCATGAAAAAGCCAATCTATAATTAGAAAGCAATACTGAAGTTTTTGGATCATAAATAAAACTGTTTTTGAGTGCACCTAGAACTGAAAATGATAGTTTACCTTGTGTTAATACACCTTTACTGCGATAAATATATAAAAAAACAGAGAATGGTACTATTGGGTTTAGCTATATCTATTTTGTCTGCATCAACTTTCACGATATTGCATGAAATCAACCCACCAAACTCCATATATGTTATCCTTTGTCTTAGTGACATTGTTCTAATTACTCATAAATGTGAGAAATTATAAATGCAAAGTTATTACAAAGCTGTATTTCATGGTTAGCATTCGTAGCAAAAACCCGTATAAACCAACATCGTATTAAATCCTTGGACTGGACGAGAACTGAATCTTTCCTACAAGTTGCTTCTTTCAATATTATTATGAATCATAATTATGATTTTATAATTTCGTGATATTTTCACATCACGATCAACATGGATAAAGACTCTCGAGAAGTAAACTCAATTTTTTCACTGTTCATCATATCTCAATATATCTAATTTTCTTAGAATAGTTGACGGAGACAAATGAAGTATAGTTTGTTTGTAACACAGTTGGAAAGTATCGAGCATACAGCAATCAGTCTAAGCATAATTCTTCTTTACAAGTCTGTTTTATTAGTCCGATTAAAACATTTGAAATATCACCTCTTAATAGTGAATCACTTTCATAGGAAAGTTGACAAATTCAGTATGCACCTGACGCTTTATGTATAACTTATGGTCAACTTATCATGATAATCGCTTTGTGAAATTATTTTTCGTGAAATGCATTCAGTGCATAGCTATTCAACCTGACCAAATTAGGGTGCCGTTCAGATACATGTGGGAAACTGTAAATATTGATACACATGCTCTACTATGTTAGATTGAATATTTTAACACTCCTACGTTACCTACATACAGAAAAAACAAATGTGGCCCCTCAGAAAAATAACGCTGAGGAAAGCTCATAAAATTCATGAATATTTTGGACTGTCTTTGGAGATAATATTGTGCCCGCTAATCAGATCAAGCAATTCGGTGAGGGCTATGACAAATACGAGAATCATCCAATACCGAAACAACTATCGACATCCTTTGTTTGCAAAAACGAATGCAATGAAGTCTTTCGTGCATTTCAGATCATTACCGATGAAGCAAATCTTGGAGAAGTCTATCCACGCTATACCAGTAGGATACTTGAAGTTCAGGAATGATAAGATCCCCAATAAGTTTAACATCCGAGAAGTAACGGAGATTTTTCGGACGATGGGAATTTAAATAAGTCCATTATTACAAAAAGGAAGTATTGAGAAAAAAAGATTGCCACACCCTAAACTTTAAAAAAGTAATTGTACGACCTAGGTTTGTGCACTTATTGGACAGTGTACTACAGTCCTTCGATGATTTATTGTATGTGAATGAAACTAGATATGTTTTCTTAGATCCTATCAAATACTTTGTGGTACCTGATCAAATTAGTTTAATTTTTTACATAAAATGAATTGCTCAGTACAAAACTATGTATTGACATGTATAAGTAGGCTGCTATGAAGTCTTTAAATGATCTAATTTTTCATTGATAAATTATAATTTTTACAGATAAAGGCAGCCACAATGATATTTTTCTACTCGATATTTTCGCGAAGACACTGTTGTTATTTGACTGGTTGTTCTTGATAAATCTTCCGACTGAATGCTTGAATAGGTTTTCTAAGTTCTTTTAATAACTCCAGGCTAACTTCACATGGCAACTTGAACACAAGAGAAAAGGCGTGTAATACAGAAAGAACGCTTTACTCCAAGGTTAGTTTATGTACAGAAAATAGAGGGTATTTATAGCATATCAGATGGTCTTGAGCTACTGCGAAGTTCTGGAACCCTACTAAACATAGTAGCAGGGAAAATAATCATCCAATCGGAAAGCGTAACGCGTAACTCTGCACTTTCTAGATGTTTTCGAGAAACTTCCATTCAATGCTGATTGAATAAAATGTTTCTCAGCGTTTTTAGGGCCCCTTTGGGCTTTTTTTCGAGGAATTTGCTGGGTCTTACCAACAGTTCTTGTATTTAACTTGTTAATTTTACTGTACTCCAAGGTCATTGCAAGTTATTAAATATGCTAACTGCATTTCAAATTTGATTTCTTGAACAATAAGCTTCCTTTTTTGACTGCCAAACTTCCCTCTGCTTTCTATTGCATTGAGAATTATTGTTGTTGTGCATGTTAGTTATCTAATCTATCAAGTTTACATAGATTCAGTGTATTATATTGGGAAAATATCTTAATCGTTAATAATCTAGAATTAGCGTAGGTGATCGTAAAGCATAACATCAACTCACATTTGACAATCGAATGAAGAAATTAGAGCAGTAGCAACCAAACACATTATGAAATTATTGATTATCAGAAATAAACTAACAATGGCATAATTTTATTTGTTAACCACCAACATGAGAAAGAAAAAAACACGGATTTTAATAGTACAAGATGATAATAATTAGCATTTTTAGTTTTATTAACACTTCATCTTGATTGTCAGTGAGAAATATTCTTTGTAAAAATACATGAATCGAAAAGATAAGAGCAAGAGAGAGAGACAAGAAGAATAACAGTGTGAAAAAAAATCGGATAAAAAAGTAGATAGGCGCACTGAATCTTATTAACAACCACATACACGTAAGAACACAAAGTAAACAAGAAAGAAAAAGTTAAAGTGACTGATTACCACACAGAAACAAATAACAATAGACTCGATAATATAAGTTGTTGGCACCAGCATTAAAAAAGGGAAACAACTATGTTAAAAAAGAACTACATGACAACAATAACTATGAATTAAAAAACAGTTAGTGGCAAACTGATGAACACACTTTTATCTTGTGAAGATCTCTAATTTACCAAAACCGAGGAAAAATCCCAAAAAGAGACAATTTTGTACAGGGAATACGATAACGACAATAACTGAATATGTGCAATTCAACATTATCCTCAGCTTAGAGTACACATTCAAGATGTTTTTTTAGCTCAATAAAGGAAAAATCCAAAATATTCAATATGATTCCACGATGACATTGACGCGGTCAATTATTAGAGAAAACAAAATCAAAAGAAGAGAAAAATAAGATAAAGTTGAATGTCCTCTTTTTTTCGAAGAAAAAAAAAAAGAAAGAAGAAGCTACATACCTATACATGAATGAATGAAGAGTTGGTGATAATGACACCTCTCGAAAATCTACAAGAATCATCATATCAAATGAAAAAGGAGAAACGAGAAAACAAAAGTTATCAACAAGCAAATAAAAATAGTCAGTTACATTTTTGGATTTTAAAAAAAATTGACAGCAGAATAAAACGAAATCTTTTACACATACAATAAAATATTATTAAAGTTGAAATATATGCCATGCATAAGGAAATATACACACATAGATACTAATAACGAGGAGAATTAAACAAAAAAAACAATGAGCATTAACTATCTATTCTCTTGTTCAATTAATTAATTTTGGCATGAAATTTTGTAGTGCCGTTTTGAGTAATTAATTTTCAGAAATAAACTGAATTCGAATAGTCATACTATAAGGAGAGAGAAAGAGAGAAACAATGGAATATAGGGTTCTATAAAAGAAATTATACAAATACTATGATTAAAGCTTTTATGTATACACATACACAAACTATGTCTAACTAGCGATTGTCCAGTCGTGAAGAAAGTGTAGTCGACGTTATATGAAAACTGAATAATTGAATTCAGCAATAATCTTGATGTGAGATACTAAAAAATTTAAAGAAAAAATTTAGTAGGTATTATTCAGATTAGAAACAAAAGAAATTTTGAAATTTATAACAAATTATTTATTGAAAAGAAATGATTTATCATTACACTAACATGAATTTTATAAGTATAACGATGAGGGATTGATTCTTAGTAAAGTCATGGATGAACAGTGCTAAGAAATTTCATACCAGGACGAAACGGCTGTCCAATGCTTCCTGGTTTTTAATTCGACAGAGAAAAAAAAACTAAAATCAGTGAATTAATTAAATTACCTACTACTAAGTGAACTCCGCCTGTAGCTCCTCCGGGGGTTACTGCCGGTCCCAAGCCCGGGTAAAGGAGGAGGGTTGGGCATGGAGTTAGCGACCCCATCCCGTAGAAAAACCAACTCGCTAAAAAAACGCTAACCAGAAAAAATTATTCAAACCATTTAAACTCTGCCCTGGGAGTAGAAGGAATAATTATGACGTCTCATGATGAAAGCCGAGTTCCTTCGGAAGTCATGAGGCCGATGCACCTTCTTACAACCAGAGCGACAATTTTTATAGGTACATGGAATGTTCGGACAATGTGGGAAACCGGAAGAGTCTTCCAAATTGCTGCAGAAATGAGAAAATACAACATGGAGGTGCTTGGAATCAGTGAAACACATTGGACGCAGGTCGGACATCAACGACTATCTTCAGGGGAACTTCTGTTATACTCCGGTCATGAAGAAGAAAATGCCCCACATACACAAATAGTTGCATTGATGCTGTCCAGAAAAGCACAAAATGCACTTATTGGAAGGGAATCTCATGGACCAAGGATCATCAAAGCCTCCTTCAAAACAAAGAGAGAGGGCATTACAATGAACGTCATTCAATGCTATGCGCCTACCAACGACTACAATGAAGACACTAAAGACCAATTCTACGATAGGCTGCAGTCGATCTTCGAGAAGTGCTCAACTAAGGACCTGACCATTCTGATGGGAGATTTCAATGCCAAGGTTGGAAAGGACAACACTGGATACGAAGACTTCATGGGACGACATGGACTGGGAGAAAGGAACGAAAATGGTGAGAGATTTGCAAACTTATATGCCTTCAATAAACTGGTCATAGGTGGCACCATATTCCCACACAAAAACATACACAAAGCCACTTGGATTTCACCGGACCACACTACACAGAATCAAATCGACCATATCTGCATCAACAAAAAGTTCAGGAGGACGATGGAGGATGTGAGAACCAGAAGAGGAGCTGATATAGCATCCGATCATCATTTGCTGGTCGCCAAGATGAAACTAAAACTCAAGAAGCACTGGACAACGGTGCGGACAACATCACAAAAGTTTAATACGGCCTTTCTTCGAGATGCTGACAAACTCAACAAATTCAACATAGCCCTCAGCAACAGGTTCCAGGCCTTTCATGATCTACTCAATGGAGAGGGAACTACCGTGGAGAGCAACTGGAAAGTTATCAAGGAGGCAATCGTTTCAACATGTCAAGAGGTTCTGGGCCAAAAGAAGCACCATCACAAGGAATGGATCACTGTTGGTACACTGGATAAAATTGAAGACAGGAGGAACAAGAAGGCAGCAATCAATATCAGCCGAACAAGAGCAGAAAAAGCCAAGGCACAAGCCGAATACACAGAGGCGAACAAGCAAGTGAAGAGGAGCATCAGAACCGACAAACGTAAATATGTGGAAGATATAGCACTGACAGCGGAAAAGGCTGCAAGAGAGGGAAACATGAGACAACTGTATGATATAACAAAGAAACTTGCTGGAAATTACCGTAAGCCAGAAAGACCAGTGAAAAGCAAGGAAGGCAAAGTAATCACCGACATTGAAGAACAACGAAACAGGTGGGTAGAACACTTCAAAGAACTCTTGAATCGACCAGCTCCACTGAACCCACCCAAAATCGAAGCAGCACCCACAGACCTCCCAATCGATGTTGGCCCACCAACAATTGAGACCAGCATGGCCATTAGACAAATCAAGAGCGGCAAAGCAGCGGGACCAGACAACATCCCGGCAGAGGCACTGAAAGCAAATGTAACAGCAACTGCCAAGATACTCCACATCCTCTTCAGTAAGATTTGGGACGAAGAACAAGTACCAATAGACTGGAAAAAAGGACTTCTGATCAAGATACCAAAGAAAGGCGATCTCAGCAAGTGCGATAACTACAGAGGCATCACTCTTCTCTCAATACCAGGAAAAGTCTTCAACAGAGTATTGTTAAACAGGATGAAGGATTCCGTAGACGCCCAACTTCGAGATCAACAAGCTGGATTTCGTAAGAATAGATCGTGTACAGACCAAATCGCAACTCTACGTATCATTGTGGAACAATCAATCGAATGGAATTCATCACTGTACATCAACTTCATTGACTACGAGAAGGCATTCGATAGCGTGAACAGGACAACACTATAGAGGCTTCTTCGACACTACGGCGTGCCTGAGAAGATAGTCAATATCATACGGAACTCCTATGATGGACTAAACTGACAAATCGTCCACGGAGGACAACTCACCGACTCATTCGAGGTAAAGACCGGTGTTAGACAAGGTTGCTTACTCTCACCCTTTCTCTTTCTCCTGGTGATCGACTGGATCATGAAGACGTCAACAACTGGAGGAAATCACGGGATACAGTGGACAGGCAGGATGCAGCTGGACGATCTAGACTTCGCGGATGATCTGGCTCTTCTATCACAAACGCAACAACAAATGCAGGAGAAAACGACCAGTGTAGCAGCAGCCTCAGCAGCAGTAGGCCTCAATATAAACAAAGGGAAAAGCAAGACTCTTCGATACAATACAATATGCACCAATCAAATTACACTTGACGGAGAAGCTTTGGAGGATGTGGAAACCTTTATATATCTGGGCAGCATCATTGATGAACACGGTGGATCAGATGCAGATGTGAGGGCGAGGATCGGCAAAGCAAGAGCAGTATATCTGCAACTGAAGAACATCTGGAACTCAAAACAATTGTCAACCAACACCAAGGTTAGAATTTTCAATACAAATGTCAAGACAGTTCTACTGTATGGGGCGGAGACGTGGAGAACTACGAAAGCCATTATCCAGAAGATACAAGTGTTTATCAACAGCTGTCTACGCAAGATACTTCGGATCCGATGGCCAGACATTATCAGCAACAAGTTACTGTGGGAGACAACAAACCAGATTCCAGCGGCGGAAGAAATCAGGAAGAAGTGCTGGAAGTGGATTGGGTACACTTTGAGGAAATCACCCAATTGTGTCACAAGACAAGCCCTCACATGGAATCCTGAAGGTCAAAGGAGAAGAGGAAGACCAAAGAACACATTACGCCGAGAAATTGAGACAGACATGAGAAGAATGAACAAGAACTGGATAGAACTAGAAAAGAAGGCCCAGGACAGAGTGGGTTGGAGAATGCTGGTCGGCGGCCTATGCTCCATTGGGAGTAACAGGCGTAAGTAAGTACTACTAAGTGCGCAGGACTGACCTCAAATTCCACGCAAATAAATAGATATTGAAAAACAGAACCGCTAGCCTAGTGAGGTTGTGAATGCATAAAACAATAAATTAGGATTATAATTTATAAATAAACTATTTAACCGAAATGGTATAACTATGATTTACATGTAACGTGACAAATTTTTAATTAATGATAAGTAATTATATGTAGTTGTGTACAATGACGATTACCATTAGCTTTTGTGAATATCATTGTAAATAATGACATACAGAATGTAGTATTTTGTTCTACTTGAAGTAAAGAAATCGAGTTTATTTATTTATTTATTTAAACACATAAATATAGGTACAAGCAGGTGGTTTTCTTAGGGGGCCACACCCCGAGCCTTTGACCTAAAGGTCTGATCCATAAGGCAGTGGAGCATCGTGAGGAGATGCAGTCCCATGGTAGCCGGTGACCAACGATTAATTCATACGCTATTTGTTCCCTCATGATACTAGAGCCCATGTGCACCATTGGTTTGGAATCAGTTTTCCAACTCCCCTAGGTGAATTTTTCGTGTCCACCAACCCGGTTAGAGCGCTGGACATTCGCTTTTCGTCCACTCAATTTCGTAAACAACAGTAATGCCACGAGAAGGCAGTGAGTAGGACTTCCCTGGCAGAGTATTTTATTCAAGATAGAAAGATGATACACAGTATATAAAAAAAATGAGAAAACATCATTAAACAAGATAATAAGATCGATACAATTGCACGTCTATATGGAAATATTAGAAAATAATAGAGTATGGAAATAGTAGTTCAATGTAATATTATTGAACCCAAAATAGTATGACTGAAGTCTGCCCACATTTTTATTGGGAATAAAATTAAATAATAAATGAAAATATGTTTCTTTCTATTTCGTCATATATATATATATATCTTTTTGACTTGCTGTTTGCATGTGTCCGAAATTGGTTAGCTAATTATTTAACTATGATTTCTAGGCGTTAGATTACAGTGTTATTAACAATCCAGTATCTTTTTCACCGCTGTTTGTCAATGTTCTAGTATTTTGCAGAACCATTCATACCAAAAATTCATTTAGGAAAACACAATAGTTATGATTTTCATTTCGATCGTTATTTTTCTAATAGTCTCTCGTTTTCTCTTATGTATTTGTGTGTTTGTTTGTCTAGTTATGTACGTAGGAATGCTGTGGTATATACATAATGTCATGAACAACCTCTGTTAATTTAATCAGACAACACACACACATGTTACTTTTGCATGTATGATAAGAAAACCGGAAAAAATGTAGTACGTCGAATAAAAAAAACGTCGGCAGGTTTACGCTACTACGTTTGTTACAACATAGCACAGTGCCATACAACATAACACAACCTCCTCAACATAACATTCGTAAACATTTATGGAACTATTGTTTTCTTAAACTTTTATGTCAGTCATATTCACCTGACAACGAACAATGAAGAAAAACCATGAAGTTTATTATTAATTGTCGTTGAAAATTTTCTTTCTTAAATGTATATATACAGTCCCTGCAGTGGGATAAAGAGATTGTGGTTTGGAAGAGTAATTTACATACTAACAGATAGCAGATTCAATAAATTCAGTAACAAAAAAATCGATGAAAGTTTACCAGCTATACAATTGATGAATAGGAATTTATACTAAAAGTAACCAATGCAACGTAACATAGAACAAACTGATAACTGAATAAAAAGATCAATAGTTCAAACACTAATAATGATAACACAAAAATATACCAATATTCAGTTTTATTCAGTTGAGTATTCAATAGAACGAAGCGGAAGGTGTTAGAATTACTCGAAAGCAGCAATAAATAATATAATGAAATGGCATATGGTAGCGCATCGATTACACTCTATTGAGATTCTTGAGTAATTTGCCATTATTCGGTATAGAAAAATTCTTTTGTCATCAGTAATGTTATTTTCATAGTAAACCACTTTATTGCATTTACTTTTTTCCCTGGAGTAAGCGCAAAATACATTGGGTATGTATATTTAAACGATTATTTTAGTAGCATTAGTATACCAAGTATGCATCTATACTGAATACAGTTTGAATGCAAAACATAACATTAAAATTTCCTTATATGATGAAAGCATATATTCATCGATGAGAAACCTATTTAGAAGAGACAATACAAACAAGAAAACCTGATTCACCTGAATCTTACTCTACATTATATGATCCCTGTTAGTCTTTGGAGACTAATACACATTAACGATATATACTATCTAGTATAAAGTGTACTAATATTTGTCGCTTTTCCGAATGACTATCAAAGAATTCAATGGCAAAGTATAATTTTAAGCAATCGTTATTCAGCTTAATTTTTTTGTATATAGACTAATGATACTACCGGAATGTTCATAATGAAAAGGACAGTTAGCTAATGCAAGTACTAACACTGATGAAGAGGATCCACAATTTAAAGAAGCAAAATGTGGATTTAGTCCAGAGTAGGGTTATACGCAATAAACAAAGAAAATGGTTAAAAAAGGAACTGAAACTAATAAGCAAATTGAATTTATATAAAAGTACATAGAAATATTACCAAGAATGTTACAGTTATGATTCAATACTTAGTACTAGAATTAATCTCCTTCACTTTTTTACTAATGAATGCCTTGTTTTCTATACAAGTTCTAGTGTAGGCTTACAAAAACCTGCAACATAAATTAGTGGTATTCTAATGCATGCCACTCATGTTGACAGGTATAAGTAGTATGTAACACTATTCAGAAGTGGAATGCCTGGCAGCAGAAGATTGAAAAGATCGAATTGAAGCCAACAGAGATGTAAACAGAGAAAAATTGTAATGACAACAGGTATTAGGGAACGATGAAGTTTGTAAGAGGGAAGTGATGGAAGATGTGAAAATGATGTATTTAATGCATGATTTTCATATTTTACAGAGACACTGTATTTTGCATTAAACAATAAATTGGTTTCCCCCACTAAGACTCCGTTCAAAACAGTATGATTACAGGTCTTCCTAGATATATACTCTCTATATTCTGATTGGATGATATGAAACCACAACTATATCTTTTGTCATGACAAACCCATAATTTAGTGTTTTGAATTTAAACATTCATACTACTAATACTACTACCAACCTCCAAATTATGTGAATAAAAACAATAAACATTCAAAACGATTTCGATATGTGGTCGACAGTCACTAGAATGCAAAGAAGAACAGTGACTAAGCAAGCATAATAATGATAATAATAAACATGAGGAAAAAATAAACCCATCCAGATATAGAAATACCCCTTACTTTAAACGAACTAAAACAGGAAGAACGAAAAGAAAAGACAGACAAACCATCATCACATGCACAGCATCAAATAAAGACAGGCTACGTAATTAATAAATGGAGAGAAGTCAAATAAGCCAAACATGACTATGTATGAATACAAAAAAGGATGCAGTAAAAACAAAAAACAGATACGCTTTTATTGTCAAGTCGGTAAAAGTATAACATACTGACGACATTGGGTGACGTGTCAGCCAATCAGAAAACGCTCCCTAGTTATAAAACAAGTAACAACACAAAGCAATGAAATAACAGTGGGATTAGGGTGCATCCTAATTATACTGATAGATATAAGTAGTATGTAGCGGCAATCGGATGCGAAATGCCTGACAGCAGAAAAGTGAATTAAAGAGAACAGAAAGGGAAACAGAACAATTGTAATAACGACAGAATTGAAAGAATCATGAAGTATGTGAAGGATAACTGTAAGAAGATGTGAGAATAATGTATGGTTTTCATATTTTACTAAACCACTGTGTAATTTTGCACTAAACAATAGATCGGTTATCCTCACCAAGTCTTCGTGCACTACAGAATAATTGCTGTGGTCGAATGATTAACCTCCATATGTCAAATTATCCCATGTAGTAAAGAAAAACAGTCATGCTTACGAATCTATATACATATTAGGAGTTGTGCAAGTGTTGTCACCTTATGGATTTTTGGTCACCAACTGACACCAGTTATGACGCAAAAAGGTTAGGGTTAGGTACTGAAAGTCAAACTGGAGTTTTGATTGAGGCTTATGAACTAGGGTCAGGGTTTTTAACACGAACTGACATCAGCTATAATGCACTGCTTTGCAACCTTTCTATTTACAAACTTCAGAAACTTTATGTTGAGATTCGAAGTAAGAGTAAGAAAATTATTCAACACTCTTGATTACGCAATGAACGGAATCAAGTACTTTATCATACAATCTGCCTTAGTACCGAGTATGTTATGTAATTTAGCTCGAGCACCACCATTACTAGTTGCATAATAGATATTCTTATAAATTTCAAGCATTTTAGGAATCAAATATTGTCAAATTTCACTTAGTTTATAATAAACTATAAGTTTTTCCTCACTGCAATTTAAATTTCCCTCAAAATACATGAGTCTTTATCCTTATTCTGATTGGGTAAACCAAGGGCATCAATATATTATGCTTTTACCGTCAAATCTTTGAGGTATATTCTTTCCCGTTAAAAAAAGAACGAAGAATATGATATCGTCCATACATTATGTAATATCACCTGACGATCACTAATATGAAAAAGGAATATAGGGAAAATGAAAAATATAAACCAGAAAACAAAAAGGATGCAACGTAGATAACAGAAGAAAGAAGGGGACATCCCTAATATTTATGTATATAATCATACATATATTTTTTTAAATAGGTTAAAAAAGTAAAAATCATCCAGAGACAACTTAAATATGACGGGTACAAATAAGAGGTCTTAATTGATTAGAAATTGAGTAACTGAAAACCTAATTTTCTCCCAAGTCATTTTATCATGTTGATTTCGTGTTAATGTTTTGTAAGTAAGTATATCATTTTACCACCTAAAAAAAAACTTAGTCTTTTAGCTAGTGGTTTTATTTTTGATTCCAATCCAATAGGGGACATGTTAAAAATTTGCTCACCAAATAATGAAAGCTTTCTCACTATAACTTATGCGGTTTAAACTATTCGGTGAACAAAATTTACGTATATCAACAAACACTGATCAATATTTAGATGTCAATAATAACAAAATAATTCCCACTTTATTAATAATAATTCCCAGGAACAAATTGAACTACTTACATACAGCAGGAAAACAACGTATTCAGAATAAAACGTACAATGAAAGACCAATCAATCAATTATAAACAATATAAAAAGGAGCATGCCATATTATAGCAAGAGAAAGATAAAGTGTTAGAAAACAAAGTAGACAAAGTGATAAAACCAATAATAGTAGAAAATAGGATATAAAAATATATTTTAAAAGAAAACAAACAGAATAACACTAAGTTTCAGAGGAAGATAAAAAATAAATGAATTTTTACCATGAACACCGATTCTTACCTGTTTAAAAAATTTTAGGTAGTTAGAGGATTGGAAAAAAGTTCTGAAGCTATGTTTCTTGTTAAATGTCACTCTTCAATAACCCATACTCATGTATCTTATTCAACAAAATCCAATCAATATCAAAGAACTACACAAACATGAGTATGGTTACTACTACTATAACTTAGTGTTAAATCAGTGTAGAACTACATTTTTTTAAAAATCTCTAAGAAATCTGCTAACATGGTATCATTTGATGTTCCAGTATCATAACTATCATAGAAGATAAAAAAAACGAACAAATAAATTTACAAGTTGAATAACAGTATTATTATTATCATTATTAAAATACCTATATTGATTGTTCAAGAATCTGACCGAGCTTCAGTGAATCGATTGCGTACTAGAAATCTAGCCAGGCATTCCGCAACCTAAATAAAATGGAAATTATTTTTTTAAGAAAACCATAAATTATGGTGAAATAATTGTTTTAATAGATTAGACAAGATATAAAACACAACTAATTATACTGTCAACCAAATACAAAGATATATGAAACTAAAGCATTTCAATGTGGTACGATATATATATATATATATATATATATATATAAAGACTCAGACGAGACAAAAAATAAACAATTGTTTTCATTGAAATCATGAACCGATCAATGTTAGACCACCATTGGAAACCTAGAGGCACTGGCTTGCACAATATCGTGAATTGATTGAAGTAAGACACTAACATTGCCGGCTCAGTGGTCTAGAGGTTAGGCGTTCATACAAGACTGAAAGTCCTTGTTTCGAGTCCTGCATGCGGGATCATGAATGCGCACTGCTCACCAGTCCCATACAAGGAAAAAACGGCCGTCCAGCGCTTCCAGGTTTTTAATGGTGGTCTAACATTGATTATATCATGATTTAAATGAAATTCAATAATCTTCACAACCCCAAACTAAAAATAATTGGTTGGAAGCCGTCCCCATTAACTTAAATGAATTTCGACGCTAGGTGAAGAAGCCAAGAGAGTTTGGTGACGTCTTTTTCCGTGTAATTTAATACAATGCAACGAATGCGAGCCTTAAACTAACTCAACTTTAAAACAATAAGTAACCTATAGACGATATGGCTGGATTTTTAAAAAAACGAACATACATTTTTTTCGTGAGAGGCTTTTGTTAATGTAACGAACGAAATCCCTTTTTAAAAAATATAATTGTGAATTCCTAAATCCAACAAAAACGACCTAGTTATGGCCTATAGAAATCCATGAGAACTAAAAGATTAGGCAAACACAACATTGACCACGAGTCAGTGATAAAACAATGTCCTAAAGGAGGTCAGTCACGACCCGGACAGCTTATTAGTAACGTTCTAGACCGTAAAACTGGATGACTCGGGGTTTAAGTACGACAGGGGGTGTCAGTTTCATTAGTATTATAGGAACGCCTTATTAACTAATGCCAGCTAGCACGAAATCGAAGTACGGAATTTCTTGTTCGCCACCTCCAACCCAAAAATATCAAATCATAGTGGACATCGTATGGAGTCCCTTAAACTGTTGGTTATATTTTACCATGATCAATCGAATTCGATCAGAGCTAAAAGACTAGACAAACACAATATTGGTAACTACCCAGTGATCAAACAATTTTACCTAGTTATAGTATTCTAAGAACTATGACTATAGTATTCCGATTTATTTGCTTCAAGGATAATACGTTCGATACAGATACGAATGACTGGACTATGTTTGCGTATTTCATTTTAAAGTTTTCAACCGAGACGAAACAAGAATCTCTTTCCACTTTTAAAAAGGCCTTTCAGCATTTAATATGAACAACGCTCACTAGGATATTAAGCTGCATACTTTTTGTTGTGTTAAGTGTACATGCAATATTTTTCCAGAGAAAACAACCTTACTCTTATACTTTAAGGTTTCTAGATACATACTTTTATATAAAAGAATACAAAAAAACCATACAAATCAATAAAACGATACACATATAAGTTTATAAGTATAACTATTGACTAAATGATAAGAAATTAAAATAGAATATAAGAGTGACACTGATATTACATCCATAGATTTGGAAAACATATGTCAAAATGACACATGTTTGGTCATACGAAACAAAAAGTGAACGATAGTGGGTTTTAAGTTGAAAACTGAGGCAAACTAACAAGTCAATTTGTTTGCGGTGTAATGTAATGATCCAGATATAAAGTTCGCTTCAAATTTCATTTTAAAAACTTAGTGCTGTAAAAAATCTACGTAATACGGATCAATGTACCTACGGTTGTGTAACAGACAATAATACTTTACGGTTGGTTAAACCCGAGCAGCCGCAGTATAGATAGAATTTGTGACCATGAGAAAAAAATGTCAGATGTATTGACTACTAGATATACAGACACTTATTGTCACAACACAAATGTAACCGGTCAATAGACCATATACATCATTATGTCGACATACAGCAATAAAAAACGAAAAAGCGACACAACAACTGTCAAATACTTTTCAATACATCAACAGGCACCTACTGAGGAAGACAACAAGAAAAAAAACTATAACTTACTCTATCTGGAGTATCCTCTTGAACAGCATGACCAGCGCGAGGGAACAGTTGAACCTGAAATTTACCTAAAAAAAACTGTATTGTATGAATATAAATTGTAAAATATGTACTTGAGAGATGAACCAAACAGAATTGAGAATTAGACTTCACCTTTTTAAAGTCCGAATATAACGAGTAGTAGAAATAAATTTCAAGACTCTTCAAAATATTTAAAGTGATAGCCGAAAATTGATTTTTGTCACCATAGAGTAAAAATGATGGCCTTGAATGAATTAAAAATTCAGTTTTTTCTCTGTAAATTGTATGCAATACACAAATCGACACTATGTCTATATTCCAACCTTAAACATTCAATACTGAAATAAGTGTTAAACTGGTAACACTACATTTCATGAACAAACTAGTCAGACAGCACCTCGTATTTTTGCATGAAATTCATTCACCCATATAACTGCAGAAGATTTCGGGACTGATGATTTATGGGAAGTGAATGCATCTGCTCCATTGAAATCGATTTGGAGCCATATCATCCAATATCTTCAACTATAGACTAGGATAATCGCCTGAGTACTAACCAGGTAGTAGTCAGTACCTACCTACACAGCTCATACAACCTGAATATCAATATTGATGACAATAATACATATCACTAATATTACGAAGTAAATATTCATGTACTTACTAATTGATCATTTATCACTCAAACACTAATAAAAAATAGATGTTCAGGAAAGGAGATTCGCTTAAACCTTTTTTTATAAATAGCTATTGCCGCTAAATACTTGAAACGATTTGAGATCTATTACTATTCTATCTTGTGTCCGTCATTAAATAACAGAATTAAGAACTTTTAAGGCTGTCTAGTCTTAAAAGTTAAATCGTTGCCTAGGTATATGTCCAAGAAATCGAGGAGCATTTTGTCTCTATATCCTTCCGAAAAACATATACTACAACATATACATGTAAACTAACAAAAATAGGTTTGATAAAAATATGTAAACATCTGATTTCAGATATATGTTTTATACAGTGGGATTAATTTACCATAAGGGATGCTGGTTTTTAGTATGGTGCTTATTCTTCGACTTGCACTGTTTACCATACGATTGATCATAAAAAAAGAGATTTATGCTTATTTTTGTATTTCAGTTATAAACTTATCCACAAACTTCAGAGAATAACTCTTCCCTTGAGCTTTGTTTTTCAGATGACACAGAAGTCTCTGATTTTGGTTTCTTTTAACTAAAATGTTTTAACTCAGATGAACGTAAACTTGTTTATCACTAAGAAAATTATTAAAACTGGCATGATAATTAATGAGGTTGATTTCTAGAAAAAAATATTATTCATGATCCTTAGCTTTACAAATATACATGATACAGTCAAAAGAAATTCATGACACAAGACATAAATCTTGTCACTTTTTATACAATATGCTTCATGCGTTAACTCATTAACATACGCATATATAATGTTTAATCAATATGAACAGAATAAATGAAAGAACCGTGTAGGACGAAATGATACAAAGTGATATTAACGTTAGTGCTATTAAGTATATTAATTTTATTACCTGCCCCAGCTAATCTCCAAACCTGAAGCACTACACATGACTTGAAGCTAGAATAACAATCTATATATCTTGTCTGTACTGTATTTAAATCATAATGATCATGGTAATTCACTGGTTTATTTTGCTAAAATAACGACAATAATAGGATAAAACATTTAATACAAACCTTGCATTTGCCCAATGGTTAAATCTTTATCCAATCGATCAGCATCAGCTAATAGAAGTAATTTTGGTTCAGGTATTGATAGAAATAGTTTAGACAAACCAGAAAACCATTCTTTCCAAAATGGTTGTGTTTTAATTAAATCTATTCGCCAAGTATACTGTGGACAATTTGATTGACATGTTACTAAATCAGAATGTTTTGAAATAGTAGAAGAAGTAGTAAAAGAAGGAAGTGTACTACCACTTATTGAATGAATAGATTCTCCAGTAGATTGGCTAGAAAATTTAGACGAATTCACTGATACATTTTCTGTATTGTGTTGTAAACTGCCAGCATCATTACAACAGATAGGAAGCTATAAAAGTATGTTTGAACAAAACACGGTCTAAACAGAATGTGACAAAACATAATGAACAACACAGAAAAATCTAAGAAACGTTTAATGAAATCAATCGTATAGAGTTAAGTCTTCAACTAGTTCAATTAACCAACTAAGAACAATAATGAAATTCAAAAACCATGATATCAGTTGTACGAACAGAATGGCATCATGCCTTCTAACTTACAAAGAAGTTTCTAAAATAAACAACCAAGATTGTGACAAAGTTTCGATCAATTCCATGGCATTATAGGTAGTGTCTCAGCAACATTTCCAATAAACTAATAACCGATGCAAGACTTTTATTGTACGTCTATGATATAATTTAACTTACCAAATCATAGTCCTATTGTACATCAAAGATTAAATTGTATTAAAATATTTAACATTGATATGCACCTTAAACTCACGGATCGATCTAGGTAAAAATGAACCAAATGTAAGTAGTTTTTGTGAGTATCGCTGTTTCCTGATATCTTAAAGACAACAGGCAAAGATAAATAACTTATTTGGTCCAATATGTTCATGATAGAATTTTATGATTCATACCATTTAAGGTAAAGTTACCAGTACAATGTTTTGATACTAACCTGTAGATTCATTGATTTCTTTGTCTGAATTGATGGATATTAAGTACGCCGTGAATCACATAAATTAGAATATGTTACCGCTTTATTTAGTAAGGATAGAAAAAACCCGGTTAATTAGTTGAATAACAGTATTACAGCAGAATCCTCCATAGATTATTTAGCTTGTCATTGTGACTGAGTTAAACTATAATATCGATGCTGTATATATAAAAGATGATTTCTCATCAGTTCTGAAACGGTGCTTTTCTTATAACTATAAACATAAAGGTAATCTAGATCCATCTTTCCTAAAGCTATTCAATCGTTACTAAAAATAAGCCCCAGCCACTGTAGGCCTCTAAACAGGAAAACCATGAATTATTTGTTTCCCATAATATTTATTGATCAGGCAATCAATTACAGCTGTTAGAAAGATGTGAGCAGCAATGAAGTAAGTTTTAACCAATTAGCGAACTTGTTATACCCAATAACAAACAAACTGTTTCAACACAAATGATGACAAATAAACTCGAAATCTCAACGCAGGAGTTAACGCAAATCTTTCCACTGAAAACGAATAGAAGCCAAACGTTTTCAAGGTGTACTATTTTTTATTATCTCGTATATAATCTGTACAGCAAGGGTCAGATGCTCCTGATGATTATAAGGATAACTCCTCTTTAGGTCTCAACTCCATTTTAACCATCGGAAACTCGATCAAAATGCTGATATCATTTGTTCTTGCTGATACAAACCTGTTAGGAGGATAATTCCTTTGATTAATGAATGCTTGCGTCGTTATCAGGTAGGAGCATGTCAGTCAGTCAGCTACAACGTAGGACCAGGCACATATATGCATCGGTCCAAGTTGCCATACCTCGTTAGCACAACAAGATCAACACCGGATTCATAGTGGTTAATTTAGTGGTGGTGGTAGTATATAAATTATAGGTTGTATATAAGGATATAGTACAGGAAGGAAGAAAGTTATGAAGCAATTTTAATCTCAAGGTTAAAGGGAAGATAAAGAGTGTATACACCTACGCCATTGTGATCGATTCTGAGCCATGTCACCCAGAGCATGTTGATTAGTGCGTTTCGATCATACAATTCCAGATGTGTATATGTTTAAACAACAATAAAAAATATTTTTAAATCATTTAGAGGTAAATAGAACAGAACCCTCCTTTCTATGATAAAACAATATTCGCAAATAGAGGTCTCTAATTCCACATTTCTTATTCTAGCCCTACGAAATATTAAACCGGGAAATGCATGTTTATTTTCGCCGAAGACGTAAATTCAAACGCAATTTCGAAAATCTTCACCCCAATGTGCGTGTAACAAACAAAAGAGAGAGTGATTAATGACGCCGATATTCCCATCATAACCCCAGAATCAAGGTAAGTGTCGAGAATTCTGTCAACATTAATACAGTTGTAGTAATCACCTATCCTCTTTTGAGCACAGAATTCAATGTAAGATTTCATACTTTTCATCCTTCGATCACATTCAATTCCTTTTATGTTATACTTTTTATTTCATTCCTAATTATTTTCCCTCCCTTATTTTATTAATTTCTTCACTCACTCGCTGTGTAGACGTGGAATGTAACAGCGTGAACCGCGACATATTCATGTCAAGTCCCACACGACGTCGATGACTGGCTGACACAAAATAAGCAAAAAAACAGAATACAATGTTTGTACAACTTTAGCCAAGGATAGATGTGAATTATCAAAAGGGAGGAATACACATAAATTGCTGGATAACATTTCTTATTAACTAAAATCAACCAGTTGATGAGTAAAAGCAAGGAAGCATTCAAGATGAAAGCAAAAAAAATTAATTATCAATAAGAGAGCTATACACAAGGAGCAAAACACGACAACCGAAGTAAACTCAACACACTCACAACCACAAGAGCAACAAATTTATTCTGACTGAAAATACAAAAGACGATTGAACGTATACTTTACCAATAAATATCTCTTAGGAACGAAAACATTCCCAGTTATATAACTCGATAAATGAAATGGTGAAGTACATAAAAGTAGGAATTAAAGATAACTCACACTTGTTGAATTTTGATCAACTTCTAAATTATTTTGAGAATTGATTTGCGAACTTCTAGAGTTATCTATTTCTGAATCTTCAACCAATGGCTGACTTGATAATCGACTTACAGAGCAGACTCCACCATCTAACGTTGAAGTTAGAGAAGGAATAGACGGAACAGCTTTAGAAAGAACTGCAATCCCTGAATCTAGTTCGTTTGTTGCAGTCTGACCAGTTGTGATACGCTTTAACTGACCAGGGAAAGATACACGAGCTGAATTTACATTACGTATTTGCGAACTCCGAACGCTAGAAAATAAATGGAAAGTAATTAATGTGATTAAAGTAATAAATGTTAGCAGCTTTAAATTTGTGAAGGTTATCCAATCGATGACATGATCACCTGGAGGTTTACTTCATCAGGAAAACTAACTTAATAAGATGAGATTAAATATTACTCAGTAAGTATATGAAGATATGACATCAAAAACTCGATTGGTTGGAAAACCGTATTCATGAACACTACTTAACTACAATGACCATATTTTAAAACTGTAAGGTAAGAAGACTGTATAAACACCGAATATACACTTTCTCTTGGTGATAATTAGAAGCACACAGTAAAAAAATAAGTCGATATCATCCGTCTCGATTTCATCTATTTCGGAGGCCATATAGTGATTAGGTTGAGACATAACAACGAATCATATGCAAACCAGTACGTCTCATAGTTTTGATAAGTGGTCAAACAATACAAGTATATTAGATGAGAATCTCTCAATTTGGTATCAATACAAACACTTTCGATCCCAATTTAATTGTTCGTAAAAAATTCTATCCAATAATATTTGTCCGGTTTATGTCCTTCTTCGAAATATTTTATACCTGAAAATAGTTATATTTTGCTTCCTTATTTTAGCGTAAAAACCGAACCAAGAGCACTACTATATCACATTTTATTCAGTCATCTATATTGTATAGAAAAATAAATTTTACGATAACTGTGTTAAAGGTTGTTCTGTAGCAAAGGGCTACGAACGCTAATTAAGACTTATGAACAAAATTGAAAAGAAAATTATAATTAGTTGATAAACTAGACTTTTCAGGAAGAGAAAAGAACGGAGACAAACTTAAAATAACTGTGATGAGTTTCCAGTCAGTTTTCAACCATCAAGGAAATTGTTTTGTAAATGGATAGTTTGTGGAAAAGAAAACAATAATATAACTAAGCGCAAACAGATTTGATATCATTTATGAATTTATTAACATCTACTACAGATAGGTTACTCTGTCTGTAAATTGAAGAAAACTAATACATAAAAGCTCGTTCATACGAATGTAGATTAAACTTCTTTTCGAACACTTATAGGGATCCAAACAGATTGTTAAGAATCCACACATCGTTCCTGGTTAGGATTAAGTATTTAGGGTATGGATTGGGTATTTAGGGTTAGTTTTCCCAACACAAGCTGACATCAGGCACAACACGAAAGTGTTCTACAGTTATATGGGTGAATAAATTTCATGCAAAAATATGAGGTACTGTCTGACTAGTTTGTTCATGAAATGTAGTGTTACCAGTTTAACACTTATTTCAGTATTGAATGTTTAAGGTTGGAATATAGACATAGTGTCGATTTGTGTATTGCATACAATTTACAGAGAAAAAACTGAATTTTTAATTCATTCAAGGCCATCATTTTTACTCTATGGTGACAAAAATCAATTTTCGGCTATCACTTTAAATATTTTGAAGAGTCTTGAAATTTATTTCTACCGCTCGTCGAATTCTCGATCCTGATTAGCTTATTTTCTTACTATACTTCTACCGACTTTTATTCGCAACAAACAGATATAACTTTCCCTGTAATGACGATGGTAAGCAGTAAGAATAAATGTTCATATACTGAAGAGGGGTCAACAGGTATGTGGAATATAATTAAAATCATGAATATTACCAACTTATTTAAAATAAATCCCTTCAAATGTATCAAAACAAAGATCATCAACAAAATGTAATGATATCACATAGGATTCGATTTTATACAAATTAATACGACATATAATTGATATAGTGTGAAAGTAGACTATGTGCTTTAATGGCATTTGCAACAAAAATGTTAAAAGTACTAAATCTTTAATCAAATGTACACGAATCCCCATCTTAAGTGATTATCATACTGAATTAACATAATGTATCTAAGTGAAAATTGTTTATATTCTCACTAATAATAATAGTTACCGAATAGTATATCAGAATAAATCACAAATAAAAGGCTAAATGAACATGAAATATACCAACAAACAACAGTAAACAAAGATGAAATTTAACATTGACAAGAATGAACTCCAATCAGAAAGTCAATATTAAGGGATTAAAAACTGTGCAGAGGATTTAATTGCGAAATATGTTACTTGATACTGAATAAGCAATTAACTGGAGCCTTAAGTTTCAACAACAGTTCAATATGAACATCCAGCTCTTGAGATACAAAAATTCAATTCCTAAGTCAACAGTGACATTACTACTTCAGCTGAACGTATGTTGGAAACCTGTGAAGGTGGAACTCAATCAATCATCTTATCATCAAAGCAATTTTACGACAGTAAAGAGCACGAACTTAGAAAAATGATTAGAAGTACACGTTTATGTCACTTGATCACATGGGTATACCAACTGATAGTGTATGCAATCAATCGGATATTTAAAGCTTAAAAGTACATCCTTACATGAAGATGTACTTTACGTTATGAAGAAAAATGCTTTTTAACGCAAAAACGTATCACCATTATAAATTATAAAAATCAAAACATAAATAAATATAAGTAAATTATGAACATTATTCTGTAGAACTTTACCACCAGTGTTCTCTTCTGTAACAATGTTAAACTAACCTCCACTCAATTGCTTGAGGTAAAGAAAAAAAACTTTGAGGACGAGAACGTAAGAAGGCTGTCATGCCACGTAATGAGCTCAAAGCAGATCCTAAAAAATTTTAGAAAATTGATTTTCATGATTAAAACCAAGAATATATATACTAAGGATACATGTAACCCATATGCATTAGTTGCAAAACTGATGTTAAATACATTTAGGTGGATGCTATGTTTACTGTTACGCGGTATACAATCAGAAAGAAATCAGGTTAACCGACAGTTCCAAGATTTTTAATATTGATAACAATACGGCAAGCAATTGAAGCGCAGCAACAGAGAATCTAAGAGGACCACCTGCGTTAAAGAAATGGTGGTACAAGTACCGTTTGTCTGTCTCTTTCACCAGAATTCGAAGGTACGCACACTTGCTAGTATTCCATAATAATTATGGTTTTTGACCTAAAGGCAATATTTCGGCTAACCTCCCAAAATATCCTTTTATAACTTGCTTCGCTTGTTAAACCTAATAATTTAAATAACACTCAGGTAACTAAAAATATCACGGAGTTTAGATATGCAAGAATTGTTGATGAGATCAAGTCATTTTTAAACAAAAAAATTAGACTTCGTTGTTAGCTATAGGTTTCTGTCGTGTAGTGAAATCATAGATGATTCAGTAATTTTTAAAAAAGGCTTATAACTGGATGCGAGCTTTAAAAACTATTGTTTATTAATAAAATATAATTATATTAAGTTTAATTAACTTCTTGATCAGTTCAGTTGGATTTACCCAGCATTTGACATGCTGATCCTGACTCGGGATCAAGGCGTGGATATCAACATGGCATCAAGTTTTTAAGAGTTGACTCCAAACTTATAAAACCTAAATAATATAGTCCTTGTAAGTGAGGAAAGTAAATCCCCTGTTGTTTGAAAATGTATGTTACATTCGTGACTAAACAGTCCCACATGTTTAGACAATCAGACTCAAAGTAAAAGTAGAGAATTAATTGTACAATAACCATGTATAAGGAAAATTTTTATTACCTTCAACTACATCAATAACAACAAGACCAGCCAAGGAAGGGATAGTTCGCTTGCATGCCACATGTACTGCTACAGCTCCACCCATACTAAAATAAGGAAAAACAATGTTTTTTTAGCTTGGTAACCAGTACCACCGAAGATCTGAAAAATATATACCGACCGTGAATTATGTACATCGAAAGCTATTTACTTTTGTAGAAATATTGTCTGCCTCGATTACTATGTAGTAAACAATAAAAATTGGTCAAATAGGTAACAAATTTCAAAATTAAAAAATGAACAGTTCAAACACATCGATTATTTTACTAATGTTTGGAAAAAGATCTATGTAAAACGGATCCAGCAGAAAACTTCCAGTGTTTGATAACTAGAAGACGTGGCTTAATGATTCAGACGTTCGTCATTTGGCCACTAAATCTCTAGTCCGAACACCGCTCCACCTACTACTGTTAGTGTAACTGTGCAGTATACTTAGCCCCTACCTGGTGAATGAGTTAATTAATTAATCAAAAACAGGAATGATTTGTGAATATCTAAAGACTGATAGGGTGAAACTAAGAACAATCCTAATCCTTACATGCTGAGGTAACGAATATTACAAGGATTTATAATACTGTATTAGTATGTTTTACAACTATATGTACCGAGTAAACCATAAAAAACAAAATAAAAGTGATTAACGCTGAAAATGTTTGCAAAAAAGCACCCATGTGCTTTTAGACAATAAAGTTCGATGTAATATACAAATCTATTATCCTGTGAACAAAGAACAAATTCAGAAGACGAAATTCAGAGTCACAACCATACGTAGCGGAGACAATCTAAATCACCGAGCATTGCTTCTGTAAAAAATATAGAATTACTTTAATGTGAGTAATCGAATGAGTACAATTAATCCGAGTGTAATCCTACAGGTTCCCAACGACAAAACACTGCGGCACGAAAACAATGTCGTGTCCCTTAACACTACGTTAATAAAATGTACAATATACTTAAATATACACTGTATTTCTAAATTTCAGCAAACTTGAAAGCCAGAATACCTGACGAATTCCACATACTGAAGGGTATACTGAACTAAAGTCTCCACTTACACCTAAACAATCGGTCACAGAATTTTTCGTGAGGCCTTTAGTAAAAAACACTCCCACATTTCATGTCGGTGGAGCCGAATACTCCCTTCAGATTACAAAAGACTGTAACACTAAGGCCTCAGCATACGACTATGGTGTGAAACAGCACATAAATGACTAAGTTCGAAAAGATCAGTATTTTAAGCTAATGGACCCACAAACATTTAATTAAGCTTATTAGTTGAAGATGTTCCAAAATAAACCCTATAAGTTCAACTAATCTCCCACCTTATATTGGCTGAATGATTTCTACGTTGGTATGATTATAACAACTTCAAGATATTAAAAGACATACGGGAAATGAGTATGGCAAGAAAAGCGGAAGCAACACAAACTTTTCCCATAATTTCATATAAAATTATTTAATAGCCAAACTAACAGACATACGTGGTGCAGATCACGACCAAAACGCCTTTTCTGTTAAAAGTGGTGTAAATTAGTTATCGTGAGAGAATTTTTAGTTGACTTCGATTCAAATGGCTTGATAAACGAACAGTAAAACTGGAACCAGGTGATATAAAGAAGTTTATTGCTGATCACTCGCACAAATGGTCGCGATTAAAAATAACCGCACTTCTGAGCAAAAGCTACTAAGTATTATGTGAATAAACATGCATTAGTTTTTTTCATCCAAGGACAGCTTAAAAATGAGACAATTTTACGTGGAAGAGAACATAACATACTACGGTTCATCCTAATATAAAAAAGTTTGTTTGGAATTAGTAGTGATTGACTAGCACTGTATTCATAAACATTGATTAAATTTCAAGAAATTTGCCGGAATATTTCGAAAATGTGTGCAACAAATGAATAGCACCATAAGCCACAAGTATAAACTGGATTAGTAGCAATGACAATACACAACATTGCTAACAAATTTTTAGCCTCTAAAAACGATGCACACAACTCATAAGTAACTAAGGACACATTGTTATAATCTTCAGTTACTAAATAGTAAAAGCACCTTCAAGAGGTAAACCTAATATAATGTGACAAGAACTAATCAAAAAAATCAAAATATTTCGCAAATCTCAAACATCAACACAAGTTTTCGAGTCACTCACCTATGGCCCACAAGGATAATTGGCGGAGCCTCCATTGGATACATAGCGAATATTATTTTTATTATATCCCTTAAGTAAATTATGATTCTAGAAACGAGCGTACTTCGAGAGAGTGTCGATAGATAGGTCATCATCATTGGTGCACTTTGTATCGCCGTGGCCCCTCATATCTACTGCCAAGCATTGGCACTTAACTTGATCAGTAATAAGACTCTAAGCAAGTAACGTAGTAGCAAGAATACATACACTTAGAACCGCCCATGTTAAAGCTGAGAAACCACCACCATGTAAAAAGAAAAGGAGAGGCCCCTCAACACCTCGACGATAGATTCTAAATGTCTGGAATGGCGAAAATTACAATACATAGCCTTACTCCCCCTTCGAGTTCTATATCATCACGAATGTTAAAATATTCACTCCACTTCACAGGATCATAGCTTTCACCATTCCGTTCACTACAATGAAAAATTATGGGTCATATTTGCGCTTATGCAATTTATAAAAATAATAATGGCAATCAGGAATCACCTATTAAGTTGTTCTTTACATTTCCCATCAGAAGGGAGGACAGAAGAAACACTTGACATTTTGTATTTCCCACAACTCTATCATACACCACGAAACATCTTCAAATCTATCCACCCTTATTTTAGATGCTTTTTCAAAGTATTTTCAAAAGTGACTCATTTTATTGTTCTTAATTTTTGTTTAAATCGTTAAGCTAACGCAAAAGAACAAACATCATACTCGTTATCGCGCAAAGCGTTAGGTTACAGTGTATTTTACAATTCGTAAAACTAAGCTTAGTGTGCTCGAACTTTACAGTAAGCAGTTGTATTTCTAATGTTCGCTCTGTTGTGTGTATTAATTTTAAAATGCTTGACATGCGCGCACAACATAACCGACATAGACCTTTTTTTAAATTTATTCGGGATAAAACTGCATCATACTGTTTGATTTCAATGAAGATCGAAATAACCCTAAGGCTCGCAGCATCACTCTTTCGTTACAGGGATAGTTTGCTGTGGAAAAAATATTCTTTTGTGAATGTAACTTTTCCAATGATTCAAATGGCTTTGGACAGAATAGAATAAGCTTTCGTTTAACGGGATCTCGTAGCTAGTTGCAATGCTTCAACGATGAGTCCAGGCAGAGACTCAGTACTTTTAGCGATTAAAATGGAACTATCATTGAATCATAGTGAAGTTCTGTCCTGACTCTTTAAAAAATATGACAAGTTTTCTCCTGAAGGACCTATGAGGATCCACTTTGACCATCCCAACCGGGAGCGAATCCCAGAGTTTAACTACTTGTAGAGAGCAGAAGGTGTGCTTGCAGTTCATTCTGCTATGTTGTGTTTCTAACTTTTGAGTCTTACACCTGATGCTTGTGTTGGGACTGAACTTAACTGGGTATTTAAGAGGGCCCTCAGGAGTGTTTAGGGTACTTTAAGTCATAATAAGGTCACTTTTGAGACCTGCATACTCAAATCGGTGAACTTTCAACCCCTGTTTCACCAGACCAGTACACTAACCACTGAATTATAAAAGCAAGTCCTAAACACATCAAAGAGGATCTCAATTATAAAGTTATGTTTTTGAAGAGTATACGTTTTCACTTACTACAGCAGAGTGAAGCTCATGAAGATTCTGTATTCCTATGACATTATGTAGTATCCAACCAACCCTAAAACGTACTCACAGCCCTAACATGAAGTCCATGGTGTGGTGGCTGGTACTATGTCAACCTCAAATGGTCTATTCTAACTTCTGAACAAACAATTTATCTATTCTCCTTAAGCCATATTTTGACCTTGTCACTTATTCGCTTATTAACCCTGACTGCTTTTTATATGGTCCTATGTGTGTTAATTACTTACTCTAATCATCATCTGTCTGTAACTTATTGTCATTTGGCCATGAACATCGAGTCACGCGTGACTAAAGGGAGTTGGCCCACATGCCTCCTCTAATACGCTTCGTTTGTCTGATCGCCTTTCTGGATCAACGATTGTATTAAATATATGTATTCAAAATCTATTCTCGTATTTGACTAATTTTATTCCATTATTCACCAAAGCGATTTAAGTCTATGAAAATATACGAGGGTTGGCAGCCTGTATATTTAAATGACAATCATTCATACGATCGAAATGGAGCCGGATAACGAGCCACAACAGTGTTAAACCCGTCAATAACATCATCATACAATCTAATTGGAGCCAGATAATGGGCCACTTGAACGGTGCTGTTGCGCCTTCTTGTCTAAAAGAGATATAAATCTCTTAGACCATGTACAGAGATGGGCAATCAAATGGGTGATAGGGCTAAAACACAAATCCTACGAGGAGAGACCCCAACACCTAAGATTATTCTCGTTGAGCTACAGGAGAATAAGAGGTGATCTAATAATGGCATATAACACATTAAGTACACCAAGCCAACCCAGCACAAACATGTTACGAGGACATCATCACCATGCTCCTCGAGTTAATCCCCGGAAGATTGTACATCAAAGAGCAAACAGCCATGTATGCCCTCGCTTTTTCTCATTAGCATTTGTCTCCATTTGGAATCCTCATCTAGTAGAAGTAACCATAGCCCTATCAGTGGATAGAGAATACTTTACAAACACGTACTCACCTATGTATTACCATCTCCCTCTTGGACTAACTGTGTCTGATGCATATCTCATAAATTACTATGGTTACCACTACCTCACACTAGTAACTGCTTACTATGTTTCTTATCGTCATCCCCATTTCCCGTATTATTCTCCAGATTGTATCTTCTTAGACATTACAAATCAAGTAACTCGCTTATCAATTTATCACCTTATTATTTTCCCATTGCAACTGGTCAACCTCCTGCCTAGTGATGTAGTAGCTTCTGGTATCTAGGATCCTTACCAACCTGAGACAAACGCACTCCCTCAAAGTATAAGATATCCAAATCCACAAATAGCTGCAAAACTACGTAGAATTAGTGCAATTGATTGGCTAAACGACCACCCGTTTGACATTACCAAATATATGTAACCTTACCAAAACAACAAGAAATGAACGCAAAGAAATCCATCGGTTTATACAAGTTTGTCATAAAGATAACAGATATTTATCGTTGAAACCCTTTCAGATATTTTTGTGATGAGCTTGTATAAACCGATTGATTTCTTTGTGTTCTATTATTAAGGCTACGATGCAGTTCCATCAAATTTGCAAGTCTTCGGTTTTTTTCAGTGCGATGAGTCTATCCACTTGCCTGCAACTATTCTAGTGCCTTGTCAGTTAATTGGGGGTTAATACATCTTGAGTTTAAGCGAATACGTTTATTACTGGGCAGCAAAGTTGCTAGGAATGACTGGTTTGTTGCAATACGCCGAATCATAATTTGAAATGTAGAGGAACGAAGAGAAGATAACAGCTAGAATTAGAGAAGGAACAGTTTACGCTAATAATGTCAATTAGAAAAAGTCTAACAATAACAAATAGACGTATGTAACAAGAGGTAGGGTGAGCAGATATGGGTTAGTAATAGTCCAAAGGAATCGTGTTGGTAGTAACAAGCCATTGTGACTTGAGAAATAGCTACGTATAAGAGATCTTTACAATTTATTCTAAAGACCAAAGCATGATTTTGAACCTTCAGCTCTCAAGATTTCCCGATCACTCACGTGTACATAATAAGATTCCGTATTTATAAGAAAGCTGTTTATCTGATTAAACGATTTTACTTAAATTAATGACTCTGTAACTTAATCAACTAATACTAATTTGTTTAAAAGTTACATTTATTCACAGAATCATTTACTGAATTAACCAACAATTCGGCTTATATTCAAACAAATGTAATCAACTAACAGAAAATTATTATTCATCAAAACACTTTTTTCCACTATTTTTATCCAAATCGTTTTATTGCCTTGTTAGAATAAGGTAAACTGAATTTAGGCGGTTTTAATTCTGCTATAAACCATGTCCCTCAGCTTTAATTGTCTTCCTTGTAACAAACAAATTATTATACATTAATCTCTGTAGGTTTTTATTCACTAGATTCGACATCAACAGATAATTTTCTTATCTTCTAACATTCATTCAAATAAAGTCTTTTATTATCTTGACAGGGTGATTAAATTATTCTGTATTTTTGACCAATTAGAAATAGATTACCATATCATGACATATGTATTCCAGATCAGCTGGTAAACATCTGATTAACGTTCATTTCTTCATTTAATTATCTCATGCTATAATCCTACTTAGAAATAAGCATCTTTACTATTGCAGTTTTATAAACGATGCTACTTATTTTGTTGATTTGTTGTTACAAGTGTATCTTAAGTCATCTACGGTTTTCGTCAAAACAAGAACCACAAGATTTAGAAAACAATGGATTTATTCTGTTTCGATACTTACCTTCAGTTAAAATCTCCCCAAAGTAATAACTATCAATATTATTAACTCGGTTTTACATACCTTAATGAAGTCACTCTCGACACGGGAAACAACATCATGAAAACAGGCTATATAAATATTTAAAATAATATTAAAGATTGAACAGTATTTATACGTTGAAAGTGGAATAAATCCATACCCCGAAGACCGAATAGCTATACCTTTTAAATACGACATTATTCTGCTTCGATGGCTGACCAGTATTGTAATACCCATACAAGCCATTGGTATTGCAACGATGATGCTAAAGGGTGTAATGCATCCTGCTTACACAACCATCACAAGAAATGAACGCTATAACTAATATTTTGCTAAATAATTTATTTGTTATCGCTTTAAAGGTGTGACTCATTTTTGATTCCCTGTTGTATCGAATAATTTCGTCGACTTAAATTTAGTTATGAATGATATATGTCCCCATGAATCTTGACACTTAATAGCTTTGAAAAGAAGCATATTAGTTAATTTTGTCATCAAATAATTTGGAAAAATTCCTTAAATAACTTATTCTGAAAAAGAACGCATATCTTTAGCACAGTAAAATGACTGTATACACTCAACTTAAGTTTACTTAATGATCAACGGTTATAAAATTCAGGATTTATGGCTCATTTTGTTTAAAACAGATTAGGTTGTTGTTCTCATTACAACTTAAACTATTCAAACACCTACAATGTAAGTCACTTATCCATCTAGAAAATAACAAGAATTCAAACGTCAAGGTGGACCTAAAAGTTCAGTTCATTCAAAACAATTATGACAAAATCGAAACTGGATATCAGGTTATAGAGCTTCATATGACGACCAAACATCAAAATAACATCGTAAAAATACATTTTTCAGATGTTTTGTACATTTCATTAATAATAATAACAATAATAATGAATACAAAGGAGACAAGGAAAACATTGTACACCATTTATTTTAAATTTGGTATAAAATTTTCCCCTTTTCTATTTAAAAAACTGATTAATTTATTATGTATACAAAATAGTTATTTGTATTTAAGTGTTTGAAAAATTGACTGATAGACTATAATGCAACTGTAGTTGTTCGTTTCCTACATACCCCATAAATTCTCTCGACTCCCAGCAAAAATCAAAAATCAATAAATATACCGAAGAATTTTTAGAAAAAAAACATTTCTCCCAAAATTTTTATTGAAGATATCCATAATGAGGAAGATGCGAATAAACAAATTAACGGTAAACTTTTCAATTGTCTCAAACTATTCTCCTAATCTCTTCAATTATTTTCCTTTAATCTTTAATCATTTCTATTTTCACTACTTCAGAAATGATTATGAAACAAGTGAAAAGATTTTTTTTAATATTACAAAATATCACAAAATAGAAAAGAAATAGATTGTGTGTGTGTGATAGGAATACAGAAGAAAAATAAAGTGTTATATATAGTTACTTATTACATTAATTAATTCATTGTAATGCTTATTCAATTTCCATATAAGTCGATTTCTTTATTTTTAAAAATCAGCATTGACTTTATATATATATATCGTGAGTTTTATATCTTTCACAGTGATACTTATTAGAATCATTTTATTGTTAGTATTATTAATAATAAAAGGAATAATAGTAATAGTAGTAGTATTGATACTTATTCTGTTCCAGTAGCCAAATTCCAATTAACTGGTGAAACAATTACATCAACTTCAATAAGAATAGCAGTTGTTACAAATACTAAATAGATAATTATTAAAACAATACCATAATAACGATAAAACTGAAATCTTCCTATTAAAGCTGTTAAAATGTTTAATGTAAGTACTGCTAGAAGACAAGAGAATAGTAAAGCTTGAGTAAGTGTAAATGACAACTGTAACAAAATTGATAACATTTTTTTTCAAATATTCCCAAAGTTAATTGTTTTCGTTTATACCCATACATGAAGAAGGTAAAAGAAAAAAAAGTGTATAAGTTACCAATAGTTTCCCAACTAATACATCTATTGGGAATTTATTTTAAATGTGAAAGTTTGTTGTATCATAACATTAATTGAAGTACATGCCAGATATATGACAGGATAGTATTCATTTTCGAGAAAGCATAACTAATTTAAATCATCTATAGACTTATTGAAAGTTTGCTAATTCTACCAAGTTATTTATGAGAATAAACTTTATCATGATGAATATCAGCCAGAGGACGAATAAAAATCACTGGGAATCGTATAGTTGTTCCAAATTAGTAATGAACTCAGTATTGCCTTATCAACTACTGTACATAGAATCAGGTTAGGCGGTTACTTCGATCAATTTTGCTAAACATTTCGGTTTAAATTCTATGTAACGCTTGTTCACAACAAAAACCATTTTCATATATTTATAGATTTCTTAAAATATCGATTATTTCTAATTTATAAAATATTTGATTAACGTAATACAAAATGTACTGGCTGTAAATCCCGTTAAAAATTGTAGAAATTAATATCAGTTTATTTTTTCAGTGCATTTAACAGATAACTCTGAAATTATTTTTCATACATGTGTACATTGCCTGAAAAACCACAAAACTCATCTCTTTCTCAAAGTTGACTCCACTGTATACAAATTATAACTTGGATAGTATTTAGTTTTTGAATGCAAGGCCTACACCTCTTCCTATTTGACACTTGTCAGCTGAGTAGGTCGTATTTCAGTGATACCTGAGCCCTATCCTCGTCGTTTTAAAAGACGAAACGTTAACCACTAGGTCACTGAGTAATAATAGTTACCAGTTTGCTCAAAAGATATAATGTTATTAACCGGAAAGGTTTGTACTTTCAGTTAGTTGGTATTCATGGTAATGCTTTGATACTTGAAGTCAAAACTACTAAACTCAAGTCACACTTTTGACAGTAATCCGAGAATCCATGTATATTTAATTGATAGGCCTCAGAAAAGAACACAAGCGGCAAAGCGGCTTTAGCTGGTGGTTACTCATTAAATACCAACCTGTAAAAGTGCATAAGATCGAGGCATTCGTTCAGTTAACCTGTAAATCAACATAGACTGAATAATGGCTACTGGAAAATGCAAATCCATACAATCACTTCACTACATTACATACATGTGAAACTCTATAGGTGGGCTATTACATCCAGGAATAATCGATGCATTGAAACATATCATCAAGTACAAGATAGCTGTCTGCTGCTTGTAAATGACCAACATCAAGTGAAACCTATTGTTCTATCATAATACTCAATGTAACTATCTGATTCCAGTTTCTAATTGAAAGTTTTCTATAAAAACTATAAACTAGAGTATTATATTATTTGACTGCTTTTTTTAAAAATATAACCTACCACTTTGACAAAAACAAACATTTACCTGAATTATTTATCGATATAAAATATTTACCATAATACTAATACTTACATATGCATATCCAACATCAGCTCTACCAATTTTGACAGTATATGATAGACCAGCACCAAGTAGCAAATTAAACAATGGTGAACCTAAACAAGCTGCATATGCAATTCTAGGATAGCCATTTCGAGCCAATAAACAATTCGACATTATGTCTAATTCATCATTATTTCAATAATACGAATATAATAATAATTTAAAAGTACTTAGTAACTTGTGTAAAAAAGCATAGAATTTAGTATTACTCAACTATAACAAACTATAGCTCATCTATCGTATGATAGTCAATTTCACAAGAGTTTTCAATACCGTTATGAATTGGGACCACTGACTAATAGCACATGACAAAACCACTAATCGGAATATTGATTTGTATGACTTAGCCCCTGAGCCAACCAATGATATACCTGCCAGCACTAATAGCCTTGATTGATTGCTAAGTTCTTATTAATCTTCGACCCAGTAGCTTCTCCCCTGCCTGTCGAATTCAGAACATAATAATCAGCATCCAAAATACGAATATTATATTTCAAACATACCTAGTTTATATCCAGATACATCCAACCACATTACACCATAAAATGAAAAATAACAATTATACATCATTGAGCCAAAAAGTGTCTGTGAGTATATATATATAATCTAGCTACCTGGTGATTATACAATTAGAATATATACAATAATAATCCATAAATTAATCCTGACAGTTACCATTCTTCTCGTATTTACCGGATATAACGACTACACTTTTTCAGTTACCGGTTTCAGCTCATAACAACTCTTATATACTTTATTCATAATAATATTATTAGGACTTTGTAAGTTTATTTATCACCTTTCAATAGAAATCTCCATTAATTGAAAAGCAGTGGTAAACCAGGGAGTAGTTATCGAACAAACCTTAACTCCTGGTCTGAATCTGTTTAATATGGAGCAGTGCTAATATCATACAATTGCAAAAGATTTAGCTTTACTCTAGGAACTCTAGAAAAAATTTAATCCTTTATAAAATACTTCCATATCTATTTCACATATATTTTCGAAAACAGACATTCTTTCACATTTACTTTCTTTTGGCATAAACTAATTTGTACATAAAATGTTCTTCATTACAAAGAATGTCTTTCAGAGATTTTCTTTCTCAAAATGTAATTCACGGAGATCAGTGAACATACTTAGTTTTCCTGTCTTAAGAGACTGGTGACAATATTAACGTCAGATATAGCTACATGACAACTGAAAACTAAAAAAAACTATTATTCTTAACAGAATGATTTGAATTGAGCAAATAGCACTAACTGTTTTAAAGATTCCTGTTCAAGATGAAAATCTAATAAGTAATTTGATCTTGAATGAAAATTTCTATGAGGTTTATTTTACCACACCAAAAGTTCAGACAACAATATGTCACATAGTTAACATCAAGGACGCTAACATATTGTTGTAGTTAAAGAGAATTCTAAATAATTAGTAGAATTAACTAGCAAAAGAGAAATACTTGTTTGTAAAATTCAAAGCTTCGACTTGTGCATCCAAAAGCTGATTATAAGTGCTTTCAGACTTCCAAAAGTACTAATCACAATTAAGTGATCTGAATGCTTAACATATCTGATTTAAATCCATCTTCGATACAACTTTGATGAGCTTCATATCAAATCTGTTGAAAGTCTATCATTTGTAAAAAGTGATTAACTGAGATAAATTCTCTCCACCTTATCATATCAATCAATCAGTATTTTACAGACATTCAAAACCAAACATCACTAAACACAGCAACATCACGAAAGGTTTCATTTAATCTCGCACAAGGAAGAAACTATTTTCTCATTATATCCATCAACTTAAAATTAAATTATACTACTGACCTCCAATTGAACTAGCCAATGCCATAACACTAAGTCCTAGAATAGCTTCACTGATTTCCCAGACGATACCCAAAGTTTCTAATGAATTCACTAATTCATGAGCTAATGCATATATCCATATAATTGATGTGATAAAACCAAGTGTAGCAAAGAATGGTCTATGATAATGTCGAGGTGGTTGGTTCCATTTTGAGGTGAAAAACACCGTCAGTGCAATAATGAATCCACTAGCTAGAAATGGACAAAATATTGGTATTGGAGTTTTTCCAATCGGTGATAATCCAATACATTTGCCATTAGCTGGATATTTTATAAAAAAAAGGTAAAGGAATAGGTGAAATACAATGAGAAACAGAATAAGAAAATGAAATTAAAAATCTGAGAAAATCATAGTTAACAGATCATACACATATGTCTCAATAATTTAATTGGATAGTTAGACTAGCAAAGATCAGACATTCACATGTATATTACCCATATATTGATTGAAATAAATAATTTTTAAACAAATCGAACTAAATTCATGGTCACTTTTCGTTTGTCTACTCTTCTAATACAACCAATAAGACATTATGACAGTCAATCTCAGGACAGCTGGTACTCAAACCGTTTGGTGACCGTGCTCACTAGTATCACGAAGATGAGTCAAAACGAAAAGATCAATGAATCAATCGTGAACTCAGTCACTCCATGAATTATATGGTCAATTTTAACAATAGCGCTAAGCTAACCAAAGTACAGGTTATTTGGAATATTATAAATTATGTATTCTAGACGTTGGTGGTGACAAATATATTAAAGAAGGAATTATAAAGAGTAACAAAGGCATTTCGTATTTACCAATTCTACTACTCATGCGAAGGAAGTCACACTGGTCAACGCTCGTGAACAGTCAAGATGTTGTTCACCATCAGTTAAGGTAAAAACAAAATAAATACATATTATTAAGCGATAAGAGGATTCGGACGTACTAGTCAAAAACTATTTATTGGAAATAAAGTTTACTGAATGATAGGAAAAATGACTAAACTATAATCTTTGAACTAAATTGATCAGGATGGCTTAATAAATTAGGCATTAAGTTTATCCATTCTTTGTAGAGTTTGAAATCTGATAGTATCATTTTAGATTATCTGCTTATTTCAGTTAATTATAATTGTGACAAAAATCTAGATTCTTTATTTTACTTTACCTGTCAATAACATAGGCCATAAAGCTGGCACTAATAGACATTGAAAAACATTTAATGGTTTACACCATCCATGCATTAACTCTAAATTTACTGCGACAGGTTCACGATCAGTGTTCTCTGGAACAAAGTCATTACTATGATTCAATTCAGGTTGGCTAGAATTCAAAGTAAATTTGTTCTCTTCCGGAATTGTACTTATTTCTCGAGATGGTTCATTGATTTTCTGTTCAATATTTGATTCTTGAGCAAAACCCTGCGTTTCTGTATCGTCTGCCAGTTCTTCTATTACAGTCGGTATTGTTAATCGAAAGACCAGAAAAATTGGTGTTTGTAAAATCTGTAAGAATCGACTAAAAACTGACTGTTGAGGCCATGATTCTACATCAATTGGTATCATATAATAAGCGAAATGATGCCATACACCTTTCATCGCCCATTTTTCTAACCAAGACATTTCCTCTTCCTCTATCTCTTCATCTCCCTCATCTTTCTCCTCTTCTCCTTCACCTCTGAATGTTGTCTCTCTTTCATCTTCATGTTCTTTAAAACTTTCTTCTTGATGATTGAACTTTGGTGAGGTACTCGAAAATTTGATGTCATTTTCACCCAAACCTGGTATTTGTTGTTTACCTGTTTCCAATCAGAAGGTAGAACATTTAATTTTATCTTTTTTAATGAAAGAGATGATTTAGGCAGTGTATCCTCTTCAATTGAATAGTCAGATAATGTCGGTGACTGCATATAACTTGGCATATTTGTTAGATTCGATGTGCGATGTGATCCTTTACGACCAAATAAATCTTAGGAAAATAGTAGGGAAGAATTGGAACAGACAATAATAAATTATTGCGAAGACCCTAAATATGTTTTTTTGCACAACTATAAAAAACCCAGATCAGTCTCCTGTTGATTAATTCATTCTATTAACGTGAGATTTGAAAACGTCAGAGGCTCAAGTGAACATGATCAAGGACCGTTTTGTCTTACAAAACAGAAAAGGAATGAAGAAGGTTAAATAATTTTCAAGTTACCCCTTCTCTACAGATAAGCTTATTCATGTACATTCAAACAAAAGGGAATAGAAGCAAAATATGTAATACAGTAATTTAGTTATATTTGTTAGTTAAAACAGTTAATCTACTGATACAGATTATATACATACATTGAACTATTGATTAATTACTGTTAACTATTACCAGTCCAATATTTCCAGATTTATCTATTAAACAGATATTTAAAACGATATATATTTTTCATTGTACATTTTGATATCGTATTGTTCAGTTGTGGTTCAATGTTTAAATCCGTGTTTGGTGTATCAATAAATCTTCATCTACAACATCGGATTGTTCTTCTCACCAAACCATATCAGTCATATCCCGTTGAACAAGTAGACATTTATTCCTCAGTCACAAAAAAACAACTTTAATCTGGATTTTTGTTAAAACATGGCATAAATCATCTAAAGACTTGTAACATTTAATAGATCATCTATTTATTTCAACTTTCAAACTCATGAACAAAGTCTATGAAATGGAGAGCTCTATTTTAAATCCATCCAAAGTACTACAAATACTGGTCCTTGACAAACTAACATAATAAATAAAAATTTAGTTTAAACAAAGTAGAATTTATTTATTGACTGTACACCAAATAAAACTTGAAATACACGATCGTTCAATATTTTTATAATTCTATTTATAGTACTCAGAAGTAGTTCATAAATTTATCTACTTGGGTTATGGTAAATTATTCAATTTACAAGATAACTTTTCACACAAACTGGCATCTACTGAAGATTTGTCAAAACTAAGTAGCATTGAATAACTATTTATTTGCCGTTGAAATCATTTTAGAATGAAACATTCCCTAACACATATTATCAAACACAGAGGATCTATAGGTTTAGGCTGTTTTCAATATTATTGTATGATACAAAATATTCAATAGCGATATACTTATTCATCATGAACTAGTTAAATGAACAGTAAAAAGGTTCTAATAATAAGTATATATATATATTCATGTAATTAACTAACTATTCCCAGAAGTTACATTCTCATTAGTTTGTTCTTCAGGATCATATGGAGATTTCTGTGATCTTCGTGTTTCTCCATCTCCTAGAATACAGAGAAAATTTATTTGTTTATAGTCTTTCAAATCAATATTCATAAGTAATCTGAGAACTAAAATAAGCAAACGCAACATATCCTTTGAAAATGATCTCGTCCTTAAACATTTATGATTACGGATAGATCACAAGATATTGTGTCATGTTGATTTATTTAATCAATTTCTGAAACTTTTTGCTTTCTCTTGAATTCTTATTTTAATTTTTAACACTACATTTTTCCTTCTGTATTGAAGCATATCCATTAAGGATAATAAAAAGTAATAAACTACGTTGTTCATAAAATAAGAAAAATTGCCAACTAGTCTATTTGTAGTCATTTTTGTTAAATAAACAGAGCACTGTATCTAATACTGGTTATTTAAACTGATAGAAATACAATTTACGATAAATATATATGAAACAATCCATTTCAATTCTGTCATTCTCCACAAATACTTTCAATGATAATAAAATTCTAATTTATGTAAGGATAGATAAAATAGGTAAGAGAATGTATAATGTAATCGGTCGCATGAAGTATGTACCATTTGCTGTAAACATGGTAAGCAATACTGTTCTTTTATCAAAGATGATATTAAATTAATCCATAATTAAACATGTTTTCTCATTACTGTTATCACCTTTATTTTAAAATTCCTGCAAATACTTTATTGTTACATTTGTTGATTATTTGTACAATTCATTTGTTCTCTATTCACCCTTCCACGTTTTGCTAAATTTTAGGCAATTTCACGTTCCGTGATAAGTTTTTTCACCCTGGTTCAACGAATGTATTATATTCTAGTATATCAATTTAATTTCAAGTACATATGGTTGTTACTCTCACTCTTTAAATCATTTAGGTTATCTGCTTAGGCTATTTATTGAAATCTTGCTTATTTTCAATTATTTGTCAATTCTAAAACGTTTTCGTAAGGAACGTTTCCAAAATTCCCAATAATACGAAGTACAATTAATTTATCACTAAGTAGTGACTAATGTCATGTTTGTCTAGTCATTTTAATGCCGACTAAATTCGACTGATCAAGTTGATATCTGGTCACTACGTTGGATAACTCGAAATCGTGTGTTCAATGTTGAGATGTTAGATGGTTACAGGTTGTCGATAGGAAACTCTGAGCCTAAGTTTAGCACCATTTACACTCGTCAGAAAGGTGTGCTACACGGCAACCTGATGGACAGGATTTGGTAATTACTAAAAGGAATAGACAAACATAATACCAGTCACTACTTAAAGACTAATCAATCGTAAATATCTTAGTCGTACAACAGGTTAGTAGCTGCTTGAGTAACTCAATAGTAAATTTTAAAATCGCGAAACTGGGTGACCCGTGTACGGATCTTACAGCTAGTATCAATTCCCCTATCTTTACAGGTACGCCTTGTAGACGAGCCTCTACTAACCCAAAACCCAGATCCAGTGTTTCTTGAAGACCACCTCCGAAAACCCAACTAATATCAAGTAACTTGTATTTAATACCTGCCATTGCTCAAGTTGTGTACTGTTTTCTTTTTCATACGAATTTATTTTAATTTATTTAATGATAGAAATTAACTAAGCTTCTGAAGATATAATTAAGATTTAAACCCCACGCAAATCTAGTTTTCAATTCCTGATTATTTAGTGTAATTCCTAAAATACTTCCAAATAAACATCTTTCGATTTTGAGGTTATTTAGTATCCGTTAATCCATCATTGGGTTAATATCCTCGATGAATTGTATACACTTTATCAATAGAAAACATATTATGTAATTATAAATAAACATCTTAGTAATGCAACTTACGTGAACCCATAGATTTCTCCTTTAATTCCCGATTTGCTACAAAGAAAATTGAACAATTGAAAAGAGATATAAAAAGATGTTCAGTTATAAAATTAAATATTCCACTTACCATTGAATGTTGAGCATTTTTTCTGATAAAGATACGTCACAAATATACGTACAGCTATTTAGGAAATTAAAATGGCTCTAATTTTATGCGATTGTCAGGCGATCGTCAAGAATTGGTTAACCGAGGTTTTCTTCGTTATCGCTTTCGAGATAGCTTTATTTACAATCTTAGTAAGTTCAGAAAAGTTGATAAAACCATACTTCGGCGACGAACAAATCAGTTTAGAGATAACGGCTTCATAGTTATAGTACACTTATGAATCTAAAGTATAATGAGTAAAGAAATGTGTAAACAGAATGTGTAAGAAGTTCTTTCCATCGAACTAATAGGTTTTTAGTATATGGGGCAAATGTCTACAAAATTACATTGCCAATACATTTCCATTCTAACGTCTTCCATATTAATTCTTATTAGTATTCACAAGCGTAATTTTGTTAACCCTCCAACGAGTGCATACACCAACAATATATACGGTAATGATCAAAAAAATTGTCTACTTCTGCATAATAGCTACAAAGGGAAAATGACTTGTGGTCACACGAAACGATGTTTTATGTCAAAGTAATGATTTTAAAATGGAAGAACCATTTGGCGACCTTGACGAGTTTATTCATTGTTTTACACATACTTGTAAGTTCTAAATTTTTCCGTTTCTGTTGTAAGTTACTCATCAAATTTACTCAAATCCTGATTGATAAATAAGAGAGGTAGTAAACTTTTCCACAAACATTATTACAGCCACTCAGGTTTATCTTTGAAGTATAGTTTTACTAGAAAACGTTTTGAACTATTGTTATATTCTATCAGTTCAGAGAATTATAAAGTTAGAACTTCATCATTTTTTACTTCACTGTTAAATGAATTTTTCAGTAAATTCTCACAAACATTAGCGCCTTTTTATTTAAACTAAATATAGATAAATTTCTGCATCAGGTTTTACGTAACCTTTGAAGATCTAACTACAAGTTATATTTTTGTAGTTACTTATGTCCCGACTTTTTTATTTCTGAGAAAATAGGAACATGTAAGAGAGATTTCTTGTGAAATTTCCTATAAAATATTATTAGGTATTAAAGTATGTATGTATGTCAAGCTCGTGAAAATCTATTTAATTTAAAAAAACAACTATCAGAGAACAAAGTTCTCTGGAGAACTACGGAAAAGAATTTTCTCATATTCTAATGTGTATCTATTATCAAAGACATAAGTTATGCTAGAAGTTGGCCAGACACTCACAAGTGACACTAAATGGATACAGCGGCATATTATCAACAGATCTAAATTAAAAATATGAACCAATTGTATTTTGCTTAGTTCGCTACCTAAGGGTTATGGGTTTGATCCTATATAAAGTAGTGGCTATGAACTGCTGAGGGGTCCCAAATACAGATTAAATGTCTTCAAGTTCTGCTTTATTCACAAATATTATTTGTTATAAAAAGTATATTGTTTATCACAAGTTTCTTTGAACAATACACTCTTTGTTACTGTGCTATAAAAAATAATAAAAAAGTGAGTAACAACTCAATCAGATGATAGAAAAATACTGACGAAAAGTAATCCAATTAAATTACCTGTACCAAATTTTATGCATAGTGACGATAAACCTAAATATATATTAAATGAATTCATTCTGTGTTATGAGCTTATAAAGTCTTTTATTCCTGAAGGTTGGTAAAAATGACTATTTTAATTATAGTTATTTGAATATTCTTTGAGAACTCTTTTTATTTCTTAGGCAATTAGTTGGTTTATTTGCTGACAGCCTATCGTTACAAGATTAATCTAAACCTACCAATTTATGCTTTTAGTCAAGATGTATACAAAATAGTCATTTAAAAAGATCACCAGTTTTGTGAATTGATTTTATCCGTGACCTCCAATCTGTTACTATACAGTATTGCCCTATGAAATCATCAGTTCCAAGGACAATTCAAATTTGTACAAGATCACAGAAAAACGTAGTTTATGCTTTCTCGTACAAAAAAAAACTAACCTATTACAAATTTTTTTCATACAAATAATTGGAAAAAAAACCAACATCAATTTACCTATAATCCATCGTACCATATAAGATAACTCATACCCTGTTGAACTCATTCTAGAACTAGGTCTTCGTCTAAATACTGATTGTGCTCTGCGACAACGTCCACGACTTAAACCAGAATGTTCAGTTGATAATCGTCTATCGCTTGACATTGGCTCAGTTGAAACTAATGAAGATGCTCGTTTTTTAACTCCATCAGGTGGATTTAAATAATTTTTAAAATCAGATGACAAACGTAAACTTCCATTATTAACAGTGCTAACATTTTCATCGCCATGTAAATATGATGAATGATCTAAATGTGAATTGAGGTCGTCGATATCTTTTGGTGACGTGATTTCAATCTTCGGTGCATTTATTTGTCGATTATTTATTCGTTTATCACTGACGTGAATATTAGGAATTGTAACTTTCTCTCGATCTATATTTTTTGTAGTCAACAAAAAGTATTGTTGGGATAATAAATTTAGTGAATTTTTATGAAAGAAATGTACTTTTTATTTTTTCAATGTGATATTCCCCAAGAGTACAAACCAGATGGTGAATGCATGAAAACTTAAGAATATGAGCTCTTCATAAGTGCTTACCCAAAACCTCATAAGGAAGAAAACTTAAATCTATCGAGTCTTGCAGTGTGTACGTTAGTTTCAGATCGATAATTAGAAATCCGAATAATCCAGATTTTTAATATCAATCGGTTAACTACATTGAGTGACCCATATTTAATATTACAGAGAAATTATCTTACACCCGACCTGCTTCGTTCGGTATGTTATTGTTTCCAACTAAATGTTTGACGAATGCACCATTAAACAGGTCATTAGTGAGCATACAACTATCTAACTTAAATGTAAATGAGATGAAATAAAACAAGCATCATTACCAAAGTTTGACTTGAAAATTCCAAATAAATTGAGCATTGGGTCAATTGTTATAAATAAAAATAAAATATTTATAATGTCCTAATGAGTAGAAAAATTAGATTTTCCGACGTTTTGTGACTCAATATAAACCACTTCTTCAAGGGATAAGTAACAAACTTAAACTTGGGTTTACTTCAATTTTGTTATTTATTTCTTGAAGAAGTGGCTTACACTGAGTCACGAAACGTCAGAAAATCTAATTTTTCTACTTATTGGGATATTACAAATATATTATTTTTATTTCTAAAATAAAACAGTTTACAAATTTATTAATTATCAGAAGGGGTTTTGTGGAGATTTAGTATTTTCATAGTTGAAAGCGTGAGTCAATTGAAGCTAGACCACCATGGAAAACCTGGAAACACTGGACGACCGTTTCGTCCTATTATGGGACTCCTCAGCAGTGCGCATCCACGAACCCGCTCCCGCGAGATTCGAACCCAGGACCTACCAGTCTCGAGCCGAAGCTCTTAACCGATAGACCACTGAGCTGGCATTCGACGGTGTTAATGTCTAACTTCAACAAATTTATTATCATAAAAATTTAGCTAGATAATTTATCCATCTAGTACAGGTTTATGGACTCAACTTGAAACCGTACCTTTTTATACAGATTTTAGTGGTTTTCTAAACAGAAGTAGATAGAGCAGGATTCTAACCTGTGACTCATTAGCCAAACTTCGAGTGTTTTACAACAGCTGAATCACCTGCACACATTACTTTATGGCATAAAATAATAGTTCGATGGTCTAATGACAAACCCATGACTTTTAAGTCGTATTATGTAAAGCATTAAAGGACGAGTCGAGTGATATCATAAAATATTAGAAAAAAAGTGTTTCTTATTGAAGCATGGCTTAACCAGAGATTATCGGAAACATTCGACATTGAAAAAAGTAGTAAAAATCATTCCTGAGTGCCAATAAGAAACAACTCAAACCACTGCATAGCATCTTCCATGAAATCCTTTGTAAGATTTTTCTGTGTTATGATTCCCTGAGATAATTTCAGGTTACCGAATCTGGTCTGTTTTATGTACACCTCTCCATGATATCGAATACCCTATGGAATCCAATTCCAAGAATAGTCTGGCTACCCCTAGTATGATCTATAAACATAATCAAACTCTAGCTATCAAGTTGAACAGTGGTTATCCATCCATGAAACTGGACACTATGCTCACTATATACGTATGTTCTATGATTAAAGGTAACAGTCAAGAACCTCTGTACCTAGATCTTTCTGTTACTTGAAACTCATGAACAAGAGGTATCTACAATCTTGAGTTGGATGGTACATCTGACAGTGTAGCGCAACTTCGAGTATCGTGGAAAAGATCAGCTTCCTCAATATTACAAATCCTCTGAACGTCAAATCCCGAATACCTTGTAATATAAGCCCACGTTTCCTGTCGTGCACCACCAATGAACTAAGAGGCATCAATTTCAATCTTTTTGTATTTCGAGTTAGCGATAGTGTCTAGAAAGATAATGACAGCTTTATGCTCAAATTAATAAGCTTAAAGAATTCAACACCTTCTATATACTTTTTATACAAACAAAATAATCGTCTGTGTTATCCAAATATGTACCCAACAATGTAAATAATTCTTACGTTAGAAATGAAGCAACCACCATTAAAAAATAGATCAAATTATCATCCTAACATGGGTTAATTGTTGTCATCTATTTTATAACAGATCAGTAATCAACTATATAACATACTAACTCCCCAAAATTCTGTCACCATTACAGTACCTGATTGTTGAGAGGAACGTTATATTCATGAGTAATTTGCATAACGTCATAAATCCATTTCACTTCCATATAAAATTTTATCTGTTTGACATGATAAAAACCATTAGAAACAAAAACCTTGTCACTCAAAATACATCTGAAAACAAAAGTTTTAATCACTAATTGACTTATCTTAATAAACTGTATCATTGTTCCATTGTTACAACAATACAAAATGCATTTTTTCACTTACCTCTCAATTCAACATTTCCATTTACTTTAGCAGTTGCTGACAAAACTGTCTTTTCAGGTAAAACTTGCTCGAAAACAACATTCGAATAAAGATTTTTCATTCCATCTTCAATAATTACATGATTTTGCGATGATTTAGATTTCTTAAACTGATAAAGGTTTATTTTTTTTCGAATTCTTGTCAAAAACATAAATTGAGGACAAATGCGTCCACACATTTGTGATAAATTTTGTCGTTTACGACTTAACATGTTTAACGGCTTTGAAAGAGTATTTTGTAAAAACAATGGCAGGATACTATGTGTTCCATTTCTTCTTTGACGATGCATGTAAGTACTACTAACCCATGTAGTTAATACATAGACTAAGTAGAATACTAAAAATCCTACACAAGAAAAGTAATTATTTTTTCAAAAAATAAATATTAAGATCGGAAATGTTCCTTTTAAAGAAAATATAAGAATTAATAATCATTAACATTGAATGAGAGCAAATAAATGAATTATTCTAAATCAGTAGTACAAAGGTATTATGTTCCTCTGTAGATTTTGTAGTCATAAATTTGATCCCTAGTGCGGTTGTGAGTATGCACTGCTAGAACAGTTGTTTGATAATTCCTAGTTTTCAATACCATTATAGTTGTTATCTGTTTGTGATAAAAAAGAATAATTATTGTATCATTTATCCATCGGATAAGAAACAGAATTGCAGTAGTATGGTGATGATTGAAAACAAGTTATTATGTTTATATGTGGTTAAAGTCGTTGTGTACAACTAAATTATTCATTTAGTATCGAATAAGTAACCAAAAATTTAGAAGCCAATTTCTCACTTCGGAATAAATGTTGTTATATATTTAAAACTTTACTCTATGAATTATTTTAGATTTTGATAGCTAAATTGTCTTGAATTAACGCTCCCATTTGCCTCTGCTCGTTCCTCATAATTATCTGACTGAAAAAAACTAGAATGTTAAATGATTTATGCAAGGAAATATGCGATAAGACCATATTTTATTCTTAACCATTTTTACAAAAAATAAGTAAATTGATTCTACAGCCTAGTAACTGATGTCAATGACTTTTATTAATGTGCAGTGTTTTCCAAAATGCATCTGATAAATTATTCACTTTTGGCGATACTAATGACAAACTATTGAGTTTAATGTCATCTATATATTTCCAAAGATTAACTTAATATCAATAAGTCACACTCTATCACATTTTTTACATTAACATTAGAAAATTCTAGACTATTCATGATAGATATTAGGTGGCTCAGAATCGATCACAATGGTGCAGGTGTATACACTCTTTATCTTCCCTTAACCCTTGAGATTAAAATTGCTTCATATCTGTCTTCCTTCCAGTACTATATCCTTATATACAACCTTTCTTTTATATATTACCACCACTAAATTCACTACTATGAATTTGGTGTTCATCTTGTGCTAATGAGGTTATGGCAACTTGGACCGATGCATATGTGTGCCTGTTCCTATGTTGTAGCTGACTGACTGATTGTCTAGATCTTCAATTTACAGATATGCTTTACATATATGTATATTGACGACAAAATATCTCTTTTATTTTCTGTCAATCAAGAGAATTAAAACATAATTTTCATTAATTTGTTCGGAAACTTATTCATTTTATTTGGTTAGAGAAATTCCAAACTAGTGTTTTTATTATTTTTAAATAAAGATGAATAAACACAATCAACTGACCAATAGCATCTGCGAAATAAATTTTCCGACGGATCAAAATTGATGCAGCCCAACTGACAGCAATCATATAAAATATGGTATCTTTTAAAAATGGTCTACGACTGATTTTAAACGGCTTTAAAAATATAACCAATCCAGCTGTAACTGTATTTACCAGAAGACCAGATCCTAAATTAAAATAAATAAATAAAATCAATATTCATGATGATGATAATGACGGTGATGTTTACTATACATTACTAGTAGTATTATGGTGTTTTTTCCAACGTATAAATGGGCAGCAGTCTTTACTATTTTTTAATATCATGTTTTAAATTTAATTTCACTTATTCTGATCTTCAGTCCTGCTTCATGTACCAACTTTAACTTGACTAAATAAAGTATGCCCGGTATTTGTTTCTAAATCAAATTACTGTTTGTAACTTGAGGCCATTTGCAGCTAATGTGAAACCTAGATATAGAATTAATTCATTTTATTGAAGACTTCTGTGTATAGTATTGAGTACTTAGTAAAATATTTGTAAATGTTAAACGAAATCATTTCAACAGATTTATTTTTATATAGTTGAGATCATTAGTCAATTGAAGCTAGACCACCACGGGAAACCTGGAAGCACTGGACGGTCGTTCAATTGACTCATGATCTCGACTATATAAAATTACTAAAATCTCCACAAAACCCCATTCAGATTTATTTTTGTTCATTGTTTTCAATAGAAATATTTTAAATTTTTAGTGGTGAAGGTTTCGTAATTTGAATCGTAGAATGAGGATCATAACGTAACGAAAATCATACGATATAAAATGGAATCCTATATTTTTGACAAATTTAAAAAGCTAATTATGATAAAACGTAATATTTGTAACAGACAATAATAAATAAACATGTTTTATGTATTTATGAAAATGTACTTACCTAATAAAAACCCTAATCCAAGTCCTTCATCTGGTGCGTCAGGATCCCCAGTTGTAATGGCTGTGACTGCACTAAAAACATCTGGAGCCCCGTTGCCAAATGCCAAGAGTGTAACTCCCTAAAATTCCGTTAAATAAAAAAGGTTTAAAAGTGTATTTCCATAATTTTTGACAAATAGTCTAAAATGAGTAGTACATAAATCGATCATTTCTGACGCAATCAAACGACATGAATTATATGATCTTAAAAGTGAAAAGGACTCTATTTTGGAATATAACTAACAATGAAATTCAGGAAACGTATTTATCACATCTAGGATTCATCTCCTGGATATATATGTATTCATGAATACATTCTCATTAAATAATTATTTTTTAATGATTCCCCAGTAATCTATGATGTTTGTCTCTACAATTTTTGAAATAAAACTAATTATGTACAGAGTTATTTTGATTTTCATAGTTCATTAGTTTCAGTCTTTACTCCATGAATATAAATATCAATAAAACACAAATACGAAAGTTGCGATCGCCGTAGACCCAAGCCAGAAGTCAGTATGAATACTACCATCTATAAGTAACTTGTTTAGAAATTTAGATCTTCCAATCTTCTCCTTTGTTATTGAAGTTATTTTAAAGTTCAAACATAACTCATAATTTTTGAATGGATGGAGATCTTATGAAATTTCATGGTCGATCGGTACTATGCTTTATTCCTCTAACTTGTTTAAGCTCATATAAATGTCCACAAACAGTTTGTATTTTTACTGATTAAAACTGTATACAAAATGATGAAACCTTAATATCAATTCAACTTTGTGTCTAAGAGCCATTAGTTATCTTTCTTTTTAAACGTTTCATTTATTCTACTTCTAGCGACAATGCATACAGTATTCAGTGGTTATAAACGGTCGTCAGGAAGCCCTAGACCAATATTTCGTGATATTTAACACCCATCAGCAAGGTGTATCTGCAATCTTGATGAAGCTGATTGTCATACATCATCCAGTGTCATATTTAAAGACGCTACAATTGTATTATTCAGTGTTCTTCTGAGATAGTCAATATCAAAGGGAATTCTTATGATGGATTAAACTGTAAAGTGGTACATGCAGGACAGTTGACAGAGTAGTTCGAGGTAATGACCAGTGTTATGCAAGGTTGCTTACTCTCACTCTTTCCCTTTTGCCTGATGGTCAACTGGATCATGAAGACGTCAACATTTGTGGGGGGAAGCTCGGGATACAATGGACAGCTAGGATGCAGGTGGACGATCTAGACTTCGCAGATGATCTGGCTCTTCTATCACACACACAACAACAAATGCAGGAGAAAACGACCAGTGTAGCAGCAGCCTCAGCAGCAGTAGGTCTCAATATAAACAAAGGGAAAAGCAAAACTCTCCAATACAGCACAACATTAACCAACCGAATCACACTTAACGGAAAAGTTTTTGAGGATGTGGAAACCTTTACATATCTGAGCAGCATCATTGATGAACACGGTGGATTTAATGCAGATGTGAAGGCGCAGATCGGCAAAGCATGAGCAACATATTTACAACTGAAGAACATCTGGGACTCAAAACAACTGTCAAGCAACACCAAAGTCAGAATTTTCAATACAAATGTCGAGACAGTTCTACTGTGTGGGGCGGAAACCTGGAGAACTACGAAAACCATCATCCAGAAGATACAAGTGTTTATCAGCAGTTATCTACGCAAGATACGTTTGATCCGTTGGCCAGACACTATCAGCAACAACCTACTGTGAGAGAAAACAAACCAGATTACATCCAGTGGAGGAAGAAATCAGGAAAAAGTGCTAGAAGTGGATGGGACATACATTGAGCAGAGCACCCCACTACGTCACAAGGTAATCCCTCACATGGAATCCTGAAGGCCAAATGAGAAGAGGAAGACCAAATAACACATTACGCCAAGAAATTGAAACAGATGTGTGAATAATGAATAACAACTGGATAGAACTAGAAAGGAAGGCCAAGGACAGAGTGGGTTGGATAACGCTGGTCGACAGCCTATGCTTCATTGGGGGTAACAGGCGTAAGTAAGTAAGAACATATTTAAACTAAGATAAAAAAAATTATTTCCAATTTGCACAATTTAGTTGTTCATAACTATTTGGATTTAAATTTTTTATAACTTAAAATACAAGGAATCAAAACATTAAACTTACCGCTAAATTTTGACTCATCCGTAAACTTCGAGCCAAAGCAATAAGAGAGGTACTAAAGCTATGAGAATGTATTTTTATGGAAGAAAAGAAAGACTATACTAAATATGATTTATTAAAACCTATTAATATTTAGTAAAATGAATAATAAGTAGGAAGTATTTATCTCGTCTTATATAGTGTATGTACAAGCTATCATATCTAGATTTCACCATTAAAATTTCGTTGAAAAAACAAGCAAATTACTTCAAATTAAATAATTCGTTACTTCTCATCAATTAACATTGTTTCCAGCAATTATATACTACTTAAAAGTAGCTTCATAGTTTTCCGAAATATTATTGTTCATTCGCCATACCTTTCAAATCTAAACGGTGTTTCATGGAACATCAGGTCGATAAGAATGGATATTTAGATGATATCAAAACAATCACCGTTTTCATATACTATGCGAATTGTTTTAGTTTAAATATGGTCTTCCTCAATTTATTCAACACATATGAGACTATACAAAATATGAAATCCGCACTATAAGAATATATCCAATTAAATATTTTCTTAAAAACATTAAATGAATAAAAATGGTCGCTTACAATGAGTCAGATATTGTTGCAAATGCCCCCAATAATAAAATAAGCCAAAATATCTGTAAAAATAAATAAGTAAGTCAAACTGTTACTAACTCATAACTCATAATTAACAGATACAATTCCTACATTAATAGCAAATACTGATCAAACGAAATACAGAGAATATGTTTATATACACATATAACGAGGTATTTTTCTAATAAACAGATATCAGATGAGAAAAGATCAGTAAGTAGTAAATATCTGTGTTTGTATAGTTATGAATTCCTCGACTGGTAAATAGAAGATGTTGTTACTCATAACCGTCAGATAATCTCTCGAGAAATTTTTTCCTAAACATACCAAGTTTAAAATTAAATCCGATGGTATCAGAAATATCCGAAAGTTATAAATGTTGATATAGTTATAAGTTGTGTGTAACATCATTTATTTGATCACATATTATGGTCAAAATTAAGATATACGTCTTAAAAAAATAAAATCAACTGGAGCAATCTATAATATATACATTTCACTTAAAGTATTTATCATACTACTCAGAAACCGTTCAATAACAAGACAAGTGATCTAGTGTTGTACAACCTGAAACATAATGAACTCATGTTTTCACAGCTGAAATCAATAGTCGATCTAAGCAAGACCACCTTAGGAAATATAGAAACAAGATCATGGATTGATTAAGGTTAGACAATAACTCGACTGGAATACGCACGCTAGGCTAAAGGCCTTGGGTTTGAGTCCCACGCGCGGGAATGTGAATATGCGCTGCTGAGGAGATCCATACTAGGACGAAACAGATGTCCAGTGCTTCCAGGTTTTCAATGGTGATCTAGCTTAGATCGACTCGTGATTCCAATTGTGAAAATACTACAATCCCCAATATTGATCTTATACTTATTACTATGATGAAGTGGTTTTTTTAAGATAAATCGGTTCAAGTAGAATATTTAAGGTTTTAAAAAAAGATATTTCATTCTATTCTGAAATATTTCTGTTTTTGGTAGTATCAATAGATAAAATGACTTGTCTGTTTAAGTGTTTGTTACTGATTATTGAGCTAGGCACAAATCACCGTTCGATATATTTAAACTCTGTCATATATGATGATTCTTTTAGTAATTAGTAATTATTTATGGAGCTAATTAAGTATTATCTTAGAATAAATACTTGTTAATGACATTAAAACCTAGTTGTTCTACATTATAAACTAGAAATACTTTAAAAATATTGTTCTGTTGATTCATTCACATCCTTGACAAAGTTCAGAGTCCTAACTCCGCTTATACTATGTTTTAAAACCATTTATTTTAACGTGATCAATGAACTTTTTAGAGCTTACTGAAGTAATAAAAATCTATAAGAAGGTTCACTATCTCAAATGAGTTACAGAGTGTATGATAGATAATTTTGTTGAAAACAAAAAAGATGACCAGATGATTCAATTCTCAACTGATACTGAATAAATTAAAAGAATGAAAATTCATTATACAAAATTCACTGAAATTCAGAGTAATCCGTGCAAATAAGCTCTAGGATTATTCACACGATATATATTTTGGGGAAGTATTACTAAAAAGTCTCGAACTTGAAAGTGGAAACAAGTTTCCATTACTTTTTGATTGTTATAGTTCACTTCACGAACGAACTTTATTTAGATAACCATAACTTCCATAATTCTCCTCACATACTGTTAACCACTCTGTATTTACTAGCAATTAATCTCCAAGATTAATCCTAAAAGTTCTGTTAAGAAGTTGTTACTAGTGGAATTCAACCGTGTCTGTGTGTGGTAGTTGCACATCAACGGCCTAGGAAGACAGTTGTTCAATATCAAAAAATGATTGAAGTTAGAAATGTAAACCAATAAACGCCGTTTCAGTTGTCTAAACGTTAAGTGTTTGTCTCGAGACACGAAGGTCCTGCATTCGACCCCCTGTGTGATCACTGATGTAAACTGTTGAGTAGTCCGATACTAGGACAAGCAGCTATTCAGTGATTCCTGGCTTTCATTAGTTGCTTAATTAAGGTCAGTTCGTAATATTATATATAAAACTTGACAATTTTCACTAAATCCCATATCTTCTATTTTTCCAACGAAAGTTTAACCGTAGTGAAAAATATCATCGTAAATTCCCCAAGTATTTTGTAACTATCGATGTACCCAGCGTTTACAGTAAAAATGTAAATAAATATAAGCACCTGAAAAATTAGTAATTAACACATGACTATTTAGAGAGACACAGAAACAAAGAAAATAAAACAATCTCATTCTGTCTACATTTCATAAATTGATGTAAAATACGATTTCTTCATCATCACTGGTCACAAGTTCTTTTTTTTAAAAAAGATTAATTTATGAATATTTATCAGTTTCTGCATAATCAACACACTTATTTACAAATTCTTTATTTCACATTGTATATATAATACAAAATGAATTTGAACAAAAACACAACTAACACATTTTTGATAAGATAACTATTCTTTGTTAACACATTCTATACAATCTAGTACAGTCCAGTTCTTTGCTTTCATATTACTATCTACTTTTCTCTTCTTTTTTCTACCTAATAGGCCTATCTAGATACTTTTTTTTCTAATAAAGTCTCATTACAAATGCACACATTAGCTTTTTTTTAAAAAAAAATAACAGTCAGATGTAAACAAATGATAAACTTCATTTTCTCTTTGTTTATTAACTTACTTTCTTACTTGTTTATTTGTTTGTTTGCCTGTCTCTGGCTACTTTAGTCGAAAATAACCCTTTAGATACATTATGCAATAAATTATCAGTTACTGGTGCCAATTTTCACTTTACCATTTACTATTCAACATATACAAATACATATATTATATTTGTTTAATTATCAATCTCAAGTCTTATGAATTTTAGTTTAGATACAGTTTTGATATGGAATGCATTAAGAAATTCATACATAGAAATAATTTTTGTGTAAAACATAAAGATCTACCGTCGTTCAAGACTTTTTTAGGGAATGTCATATTCAAGAACTTCATTTAAAATCCGAAAACATTCAATAGTAATCAAACATAGTGAAAAATAGATCTATTCATTCAATTTTCTTCTCAACACATCCTTAGGATATCACATATATTTTATTGAACTGTTTGCAAAACTAATGGTACAACGTCCAGGAATTTTTTAAAACAATAGTTTCATCTTGTACGAAACTCGTCAACATACTCTTTTTAATTGTCTTTAAAATACTTGGCATTTTCACCGAATTAAAATACTAGTTTAACATATCTTACATTTTCAGAAAATATCGTGATAGTACAAAGACTATTCACCGTATATTTTTTTAATTTTATAAGGCGCATATATTTAAATGTTGTTATACAATTTCTTTAAAGTTATTAACCACTTCAATAATGCAAAAATCAATACACAATATGGGTAGTTATCAAGTATACATAACAATTAGTAATAACTACTAACTAGTTAGATATATCTTAACCATAACTATTCACAGCTTAATCACTTAGACTGAGTTCTTTAGCTGTATACAATGACAGTTTTAGTTTAGAAAACAAAATGATTGACTGATTTAGTCAGTGTTCAATAAAAGCCAGCATAATAACTTCAGTTTAGGCTTTTGAATTATGACGCAAGTGAACATCAACTCTGGGATGCGGATACACCCATCTGATGAGGCCCAAATGGGACGAAACACGCATTCTGGATTCCAATGCTAGCCACCATCCATCTCTGCTTATAATGCTAATTGCTTAAGGCTACATCGAGGCAATTCTCACAAGATGCACATAAATACTGTTTACGTTGAATTTAACTTTACCATTATATTTCTTCCATTGGGAGTCATAAAACTTTCATTTGTTTTGAAGCTATAAACTATAGCATTTTAATTTAATAGACAAATGATTTATTCTAGTTTAAGCATAGGATTAATTTTAAATGCTAATCCTCAATATGTTTTGTTTCATACAAAACCACTTTTATTACACTGTAATGAAATCTATTCTAAAATCTTTTTGGAATCGTAAACAGTTCTCTACCAGTCGAGCAATGGACTCAATTCCTAGATGGATATCAATATCACTTCATGAGCCAAGTGTTTTGTTCCGAAAAGTACAGCATGTTCTACAATCTACTGAATTTGCAGTCAAATCAGATTGTCTTTGTTTCATACGGAATTAAGATATAGTAGATACCATCAATAACTGATTGGCAATGAATTGAACATTCTGAGATAAAAATTACGCTTTTTACATTATATAACAATTAATTAAGTAAATGTACGTAGATTAAATACACCAAATGCTTGATTTCAATACACTTTCAACATTTTTTAACTTATAAAGAACTAATTTGCAAAATAATCGTAAACCATTTATTATGAAGTAGCTCATATTGGAAATTCTAGTCATTCATATAGTTTAACAACATAAGAATTCAATCAATTAACTTCCATCCATGTATATGTTATTACTTTGTGTAAGACCATTCCAAATAATTTAAAGCACCCATAGATTCAAATAAGTCTGACCAATCTTTGACAGCTTATATATCACTTGCGTTTGCAATGCACAAATTTATAACAAAACTTGATGACACAATAGTCTTATCTACTTTGATATTTCTATTCAAATGTGGCTATGATGAATACAATGACCGTGAACGTTGATCATCAGAAATAAAAGTTCCTATATAAAAACATCACCTCGTTTAGTTCATCATTTAAACTCAACAGATCCATTTTTTATTTAAATGACCATATGAATATTTTGATTATTTTTAAAGTAAATTTTACCACAATGTATTTTTTTTAAAACACTAGGTTTCTACCGGGAAATTGATTGCAAAACTTAATACTTAACAAACTATCAAGCAAAATAAATGAATAAATAAATAAATGGGTGGATAGATATATAAATAGATAGACAGATAAATAGATAGATAGATAGATAGATAGGTAGGTAGGTAGGTAGATAAATAGATAGATAGATAAATAGATAGATAGATAAATAGATATATAGATATATAGATAGGTAGATAGATAGATAGATAAATAGGTAGGTAGGTAGGTAGGTAGATAAATAGATAGATAGATAAATAGATAGATAGATAAATAGATATATAGATATATAGATAGGTAGATAGATAGATAGATAAATAGATATATAGATATATAGATAAATAGATAAATAGATAGATAGATAGATAGGTAGGTAGGTAGATAGATAAATAGATAGATAAATAGATAGATAGATAGATAAATAAATAGATAGATAGATAGAAAGTTCCCACGAACTTTACAGGTAATATTAGCCTCAATGATATACAGTAGTGACCTTTTTTTATATAACATAATATGCATAAAATTATTTTTGAATGAATGTGAAAAATAAAGCATTGAAAAATTTAAAGTCTTCAGAAGTTTGACTAAATTAAATATGCTAACCCTGAACTGTGTAATATATATGTACGAAAACATATACATACGTATATACAACGAGATATAAACAAATTTTGCATTTTCAAATTGGTTTAAACAACAAAAGATTATTTACAGGATTTCAAGTATACATATAAACAAATAAATGGTACAAGGTCAGATATGAATTAAATTTATTCCTTTACAATTCATGTTCTTGTCAACTTAATCAAAGTGAGAAATATTTATTAATTCCTCTTCCCTTATATGAAAATATACACTAAATAAATAAATATGTTTGCATAAAAGTACTAGGCGCTGTACATTTAACTTATAGAAAAGAAAGCATATACATTAAGGTGAACTTTGATACATAAAGTTTGTCTACATTTGTCAAAAGAAAAAACAATTATTACCTACTCATGTGAAGTGTACAAGGATATATTTACCTTTATATACACTTATCAGGCAATACAACTTGCTTGAGAACTTCCTAAAATCATATTGATGATTAAAGTACTTCTCAGGAAACTGTTTAATGTTGCCTCGGAATTCGATCAGTGAAAATATATATGCATAACATTATTATTATCACAATGTCGATTATTTCATTGTATATTGCAAAGTATTATACTTAGGAAGGAATTGGTTGGCCTTAAAAACTAATCTTATTTAAAATTATAAACATTATACAAATTTAAAACAAATAGGGATTGTAATTGTCTAAGATCAGTCCGTGATGTAAATTTTGAAATCCAGCAACCTATGCTAACCCGATTTAGTAATGATAATAATGTACTCACTAATAATAGGTAAGCCTTAGCTATTGAATTTTGACTACGGAGCTCTGATGGTCGAAATTTTGTCACAAGACCTGAAAATCTTTGTTTGTTTGACAAATAGTCTATAATGTAAAATTTGAATATATGAAAATTAGACTACTTTATGTACGTTCCTTATTTTCGGTAGAACAGTGATGGAAAATGGTTTACACACGTATCAAAAACATCCAACAGTTTGATGTGAGAAGATAATTAGAATACAGCATAATCATAGCAGAATTTCCTAGGTTATGTGAAGATAAGACTGACAGGATCAATGTATGTTACGGTAGTCTAATTAGAGCACTTAATGACAATCACTTAATACAAGGGAGAGTAGTAAAACAGTGAGCCGGTTGAAATGGCAGGAATGTTATTTATATTATCACTAGTAGCCCCAAAGTTTGATTCATTGACAGTATAGGGTTGTGGAGATTGTTGAGTTTTATATTGAGGTCATGAAACGATCAATGTTAGACCACCAATGAAAACCTGGGAGCACTGGACTTCCGTTTCTTCTGAGTATTGTACTTCTTAGTAGTATGCATTCACTATCTTATGAGCAGGAGTCAAACCCGAGAGACCACGAGACTGACGGTCCTGGATTCACGTGACAGTGGATACACATAACTAGAGAGTTCAGTAATGGTACGAAATAGAATTCTAGTGCTTCAGTGTTTTCAATAGCCATCTAACATTGACCGGTTCATGATCTTACTTGATTAAAGTGAGTAGATTTCATTTTTATAAATGTGAATCTTGACTATCTGATTGTGTTTTAACTAGAGTACCAATCTTATCGCTATATTTGACAGGTTATCTACCATAAATCTTTCTTGGGACTAAATCTTTTCAAAACGCTTTTCATTTAAAACAATCCATTCATCCAACTGAATTTTTTAAAGCTGTAGTTTCATTGAAAATTCTCTTATTCAAAGCTGAAGAAGAGGTAGTTTTTCTTTACCAATAATATTGTTCTAGGCATTTTACTAGATGTAAATGAAAATTACTTGTTAAAGATTAGTAACAGTACACATTTTTTCATTCCATCAGACTGCGGGTGTTGCCCGAAACAATGATGAATATTTTACAATTAACCACGAAACTCAACAAAGTTAACGCTACCACACATGCTTTAAACGATGCACTTTGCCCTTAACCTGACCATTTTTCGGATTATTAATTTGGATATATAATTGTAGAACCTGAAGAGAACTTATCGAAAAGAATACTCTTCGTTCAAATATTAGTCTTTTAATATATTGTTTAATTGAAGGAATTTTGAGTGTATTGGTTTAATTTCTAGGTTGTATCTGCAATAGATTGATCTCACTTTCTTCACCACTAAAAACTAGAGGGGATTAAATATTCGTTATATCCTACTACGAAACTTCTCAACAGTGTATATACACAACCCCATCAGAGATCGAACATTTAAAACTACTGGGTAGGCATTCAATGGTATAATCCAACTCTAACCAATTCTCTATGAAGTGCGACAACTATTCATTGTCATCAGTAATAACTATTTCACCATTGACAAGTATAAACTCTACTAGTCACAACTTCTCACCAGAATTTCAGAAACATTATGAACTAAGTCATTAATTAGCTGGCTAGTTAGTGTTCTTTGACGATTGATGTAATCCGTAGATTTAGATTGTTTTAATTAGCGGATTCATAATAACATTTGTTGCTCCAGTTTCATTTATCGAACTAATTTTATGAATACCGCAGTGTGTACCTCTAGATTATCCAAACCTTACATAGGTTATATATATATATATGCCCATTACTTTAAAATTAAAGGTTAGTAAGAAACTATTGACATAAATTAATACATTACTATCTTTTACTTCAACGAATTATAGATTGATTCATCTATGATTAATAACATATTAACTAACGAACTAACTAAATACTTCTCAGTTACATATGCTATGTTCACAAATCCATGAACACACACATAATTTCGATTAAGTTTATTTTTTCAATAAAAAATGATTTACTTATCTAATTTTTAGATTTTTACAAACTACTCTATCTCTACTATCTTACATGCATTTATGCTTGAAATTTCATGGTTACATTACTATTGTACATATATATGTATATTGTTCAGTACTTCAGACCATAAACATTTAAATCTTTATATTGTTATATAAATAAATAATCAAAAATGCATAATTTTAATTTGATTTATATGCAGTAATATCAATAAATATAGAAATGTGTATTTCTTTTTTTCAAATTCGAAAGGTCATACTATCTATATCTCTATAGATCTCTCTTTTTTTTATTGAAAAAGATGTATCTATTTTGTGTCAGTCATATCAACAACAACAAGAACAACAAAAAACTTAATTCCAATGTTCAAATCAATATGACTTTATTTATTAGTGTTTTTTTTTTCTTTGTAAGTACAAAACTTTATCTGTTAATTCATCATTGCCAAGTTCTAAGGAGAAATGGAAGTCAAGTAACTGTACATTAAGATAAATTATGTTTTTAAAAATATGCTATTAGGACAAATGGTGAGCAAAGATAGATAGTGGTTAGCAGTGGAATCCGCACATATACCAATTAGAGACTGACCAGTTACAGTCCTAAACATCAATGGGAAGATTCAAACAAACAATACTAAGTAAATTTAAACTTCACCCCATTGCGCAAGCAAGTGGCTATCAGGACTCAGTGGCCGAGTGGATAATGCGATGGCGTTTGAAACGAAAGGAACTGGGTTCAAGTCCCAGAGTGAACATCAACTCTGAGATGTAGGTACATCCAACTGACGAGTCTCAAATAGGACGAAACGCGCGTCAAACTGGATTCCACTGCTAGCCACCATCCATCTTTGCTTACCATGCTTGTGAATTTAGGCTATATCAAGGCAATACGTACAGTATGCACATATGCCAATTAGAGACTGACCAGTTGCAGTCCTAAAACATCAATGGGAAGATTAAATAAACAATACTAAGTGAATTATTAGGACAAATGTTTTATGTCGTCTGAGACTTGTCAGTTGAGTGTAATTTCATTTCCATTTTATTGTTTACGATAAGGCTCGAACCCCGTATCCATAACTTGAAATGCTTGAGTTTCAGAGGCGACTAACTTTTTCAACGCGTATGAAACTTATGTTTGTAGTTTATACGAGTTCGTCTCTTCTTTGGAAAGGGTTATTGTTTATTTGTCTTGTAGTTTCAAAACTCAATGTACCCAATAGCGATATTAAGTGTTTACATTTTTTCTAAAAACAATTTGCAGTGTTTCAGACTTTCTTCACTCTTATTCTTCACAATATTTTTCAAAATATTAAAACATCCTCTAAGTATTCAGTTTTTGAACAAACCATCAAAGCAATGTTCATCTTTTGAAAAAATTCTATTTAGATGATAGTAAGGATGTCGATCAATTAAGATACTACAATAGTTACAACATGTCACGTAAAGTTAATAAATTACTATTTAATTTTTATTATAGGTAGTGTGGATTATAAGTGGATTATCAAGTCTTACTACCATATACTGAACACCTTTGATTTCAGTGCGTGATATTACTTCAAATAATTTTACCCAACTATAACTAATCCTAATTCAGTTTTTATTTTTTAAAAATCGATTGGCTAGATTAGATGTGAAGTTAAACAAATGTTGTTACATTTTTTGACAATGTTGTCATCATCACTATGAGGATTTGAACTTTGCCAACGACATAACCCTTCTATATCATAAATAATGATCAGTACTGACGAAGACTGACAGATTAATACTTGTCACTGCAGAAGTGGGCCTCAACATTTACTAGGGAAAAAGCATGATGTTAAAATACGATATAGTGATCACCAACCAAATCACACTTAATGATCAAGTTCTGGAAGGGGTGAAAAAAGTTACTTACCTGAGTAGTACTACTAATAAACAGGAAAGATCTGATGCAGATGTGAAGGTACGAATAGACAAAGCAAAGACAACCTCCCTGCTAATAAAGAACATCTGGAACTCAAAAGAATTGTTACACAAGATCGAAGTCTATATTTTCAACACTAGCGTTAAAATAGTTATATTGGGTAGAGCTGAAACTTAGAGAAATACTGCAACCATCACCAAAAATGTACAGGTATTCTTAAACTGCTGTCTACACAAAACATTCTAGCTCATTTTGTGGTGTGAGCTACTTATATCGACATAAGTAGTATATATGGTGAGTAAGGAATAGAATATCTGACAGCAGAAGATCGAGAAGATCAAGAAGAGAAGAACAGAAATAAAAAGCAATTTGTGTGGAAATCCAGGAACAATGAAGCCTGAGGCAATTGAAGAACATTTTGCAAATAGTGTATCATAGTATGGTTTTTGTGTTTTACCAAGTAACGTAATTTGAAGGTAGACATTAAGACTATGAACCCCGACTAGTAATCAATAAACAAGTCAAAGTAGACCCGACCTATAAACTTATTCCATAAAGGTTGGTTAACAGCCCGTTAGGATGTAGACGTTAGAGAATGGTTGACTTGAATAAAAGGACGGCTGAAGTCAATAAAATTTACAGCGATAATCAATCATCATCAGGACTACAAGAACGGGTTAATGTAAGAATCATGGAATAACTAAAACGTTTACTTCTACTTGAAGTACGTACTGGTGATGTTTTCTAGAACGACAATAAAACCATCCAGATCAGATAACTTAACACTATCAAACCAGTGATGTCACTCTGTAGCAACTAGAAAGGAGATCCTAGAACTGAAAGGCTAGAAAATTCCTAGCCATTTTCCAACACACCCAGAGAGGAGGTACACCTAAATCAATAATTCTGTCGCCATAAATTGATGGAATTTCCAGAACAATATTCAAGAAATAAAATCTAAAGACCATCAGACACATGTTTTGTTTTAGAATGGGACTATTATGACTGAACAAAAACTGTTATGACTCGACGCAATGAAGAAGAATGCAAAAATGACGGATGGGAATTCATCATCTACCAATAACAAAGGATATATATATATTCTTTCATTATACTGATTTTGAATAAATTAAACTAAGGATTAGCACTTAACAGTTATAAATCAAGAATATAATTTTTAATTGCAAATTTACAATATCATTAAATTGAACTGTTATAACCACAAAATGTAATTTATTTACTGAGTCGATTGGCTATTATTCCTTCATACCGGAAACTTGTCGACAGTTTATTTTCTTTTAAACCAAAGATATCAATTAGATGTGTATAATCTATTAATTATCGCTAAAGCCTTGAGAATGTGACAATATTTATAGAGAAGAATAGAAACCATTAAAATGAAATCCCTTCTCCAATAATATTTACTAATTAAATGAAGCGTAATATAAGTTAATATGAACAGTATTAAATTAGAATATCTCAAATGACGTTAGTCATAGACTACCAACCGACTTTAAAATTTTAAATTACGAAGAAATTCCATTTAACCCTGTTTTCGATTAATATACTGTGTAATATACTGATTAACTTCTATGTTCAATACCTGGAGGTTTATTGAGAAACCGTAGCTAACGGAATTCAACCACGTTGAGTATACAATAGTTATTTAGCTCACGCAATCAAAAACAGCCGCGCAATATCGTAGACTGATTGAAGTTAAACATATACATCATTGCACCTCTTTGAGCAGGCGAGAGGCTAAGTATTCGTGTATGGGACCTAGGGTCCGGGGTTTGATCCCAAATTGATTTGTGGATCTACACTGTCAAGGAGTACCGTACTAGGAAGAAACAGCTGTCTAATGCTTTCTGATTTTCAGCAAAGGACCAACAAAGATTAGACCGTGATATAAATTATGAAAATATACTGTTTGTTAACTAAAATTATCTTTGGTACAAATATAATCAATTCCTGACAATAACAAACTATTCACCATAAATATTTATTATCATTGTATGTATTTTAATTTACCAAAGCATTTTTAAATGAACAGGTAACGATCAACTGCAAAGCTGTTAACAATGGTCAAAAGTGAAGTAATATAGTGGCTTTTTCCTTCCTTCAGCTTATTCTAGTTAAGATGACTTCAGTACTGTGTATTAACTATCATAATCAGTGCTTATTATGATGATTTTTGATAGTAACGACTAACAATAGAATGCAGAAATTAATTTACAAAAGCTACTGAAATAAAATTAAATGAACAATGATAAAAGTTACCTACTACTACCATTTCTTTCTAGCTTATTTCATAATATCCTGATATTCGAAGACTTGGATAGATACAACTTATATTAAATTAGATTAAATATACACGTTTTGGATTCAATCATTATCATGAAAAAAAATTATTTCCTTTGTAAATTATTTTTTGGGCAATCTGAAGTTTTAAATAAAAATAAAAATAGTTATTCAGTGTATTCTATTTTTCAATGATCCTCCTTGTTAAGTCAGTTCATAACAAAAATAGACTTTAAATTGTATGATTTATAACGTGGACTAATTTCTGTTAAAAAATCGTTGAAAATCTGGAAGCACTGTACATCTGTTACATCCTACCATAGAACATTTCAACGGTGTGCATTTATGAACATAGTGGGGATCGGACCCAGAACTCTTAGGTATCATGGAGATCACCTAACCTTTTAGACCACTGAGTCAGCATCCCATCGTCTCCATTTGTAGTTTAAAACTAATCAGTTCTGCAGTGATCTCTTACCAGAACAATGATTGCATTCTCACTAGAGACTTCATTTGAACTAAATCCTTTAAGTTCTAATAAGAACTAGTAAATATTATTGTTCTGCTATCTCTTTAGTGAGATATTTATTATAACGGTCAGTTTTGTTCGTCTACAGGAATGGGATGTTGATTTGTCTTAGATGAATACCTACGCTAGATTCCCTCCCAGTGTCTATTCTACATGACTTCAACACAACTCAGATGAAGAACATATGATTAGCCTGACTAAAACGTAAATATATTTCCACACCAAAAACCGACAACAATCAGTAATAATAAAGGTAGGAGAATATACAGCTCATCTAGTATCTGTCAGACTATCCACTAGTTTGATTAAGCAAACAACCAATCATTATCATCCTTGCCCACACATCAATATCCATCACAGAAAACAATGGATAATGCTTTTTTTAATTAGCTCATTTTTGTAAATATGAACCACTTGGCTTCAACTTACTGATTTGAAAGTTACGTAGTGAGAGTGTAATTTAAATTTCTTAGCTCAATTTCTCGCAAACTTGTGAGTGCCCGAAACTGACGACAAATATGTCCAATGTTTTTTGGTTTTTATTAGCTTTTCGGGTGACTTCAGTTATCTTTGAAATTTGTCACCATATTTAACGATTCCCAATAAACCACCTAGTTTGAAGGGATCAGATAAAAATGAACACAACTATCCAATAATGCATCCATTTGCAATATCATAGCATAGATCACCACCTCGCTACTGTCAGCAACTTTATTTATTTGTATCATTTGATCTTTCTCCATGTTCTGGATTTTAAAATATTTAAAATTCCACTTTTTTTCTGAGATTTTTTTCACCTTTTCTCGGATCGCTTATACTTTCTCAAGACGCTCATATGTACATCTTTCATTGGCATACAACAGACAGTTATGAGAGTTATTGGTTATTATGTAACTTTCTTCTCACGCCCTTGAATATTCAGATATTATTTATTTATTAACTTTTAATTACGCTATCTTGATTGAATATCTATTTGTTAATATATGACAGTTTTAATTGCCCTAACATATTCTCTCAGTTGTTCAGTTATTCTGTTTATTTATATTAACTTAGATTAGGATTTGTAAGTTAGCACCTGTGAAAAAATCTTTCAAACCAATCACCTTGGTCATTCTTATAATTCTGTCAGATTATTACACCGTTATAAAATAACTCAGCTGTTAATAGATACATAGAGTTAAATAAAACACAACTTTCATTACTATTGTTTAAAACACTTTAAACTGAATTACGATGAAAAAAACTTTTATCCGCATTTAGCTATGTAACATTTAGAATAAATCTTCGAAGAACAGTTATACATCAAATAACTTTTTCCAACTCAAAAGAACACTTTAATAGTAAGTAAGTGATTAGAAGAGCTACTGAAATAAAAAGTGACTTAGAACTGTGGTAATATTAAAAATAAAAAACAGCTAATGATAAACTAACTAAAGATACATGTGTATTCAACAGCTGATTCATTAATCATACTTTACAAGTACATAGTATCTTCAGTGCAGTGCCCAAACTGAGATCACAGCAACTTTATTTTACAGCATTAAGAGTACATTAATCTTATCATTTACGTAATATTCCCAATTTGTGACAATATATTTGTTTCACCTTTCTTTACATTGTTTCAAACATACCTAGAAGTTTACAAAAATCATATCTCCACTGTCTAATCATTTTATGTTTTGCTAAACTTTTATGCATAAACGATTCTCTTAAATTTTTTTCCAGCAATAGTCATCAGGATAATGAATTAGCTATCCAAAACAATATGGCACTATGCATGCTTGGTTTAATTATTAGCATATAAAGTAAACGATCATATTAAGTTTACATCATTCTTGTAGCTTTCACAACCATCACTGTGACTTTTGATGCTCAGCCCTTCAGAAGAATTATTTTTCTTTACTAAGTCGTCTACATAAAAATTTCTCAACATTTCATTAATTCCCAAAAAGAGAGAGATTTCCAATCCTCATCATGGCATTCAATACTTTAGTTAGCATACTTATTGAACAAATCATGTAGGCTAAAACGCCAGGTAATCAAATAAATAAGAAATGTTTCACAACAAATGAAATCAAAAAAAGTCTTGTTTAATGGTTAACATAAATAATCAACTGATTCAAGTTAACTTTCCAAAAAATCAGTTATTTCAAGATTAGAACAGACTAACATTTGCTACAAATATATTTTGAGTGGAATAACTTGAATGTAAATATTTCGTTACACGTTTAAACACTAACGTCAGAGTGACTGACAGTCATTTTCAATTCAATTGAATGAACTACCTCAGAGATTGATTAATTTTTACTCATCTAAGTTCTAACTCTTTATAACTATGAAAGTCGTAACAGTCTGAAAATGATCAGAGCATATTTAATAAGAAAAATGTTTTTTTATTCGTTTTTCATTGAAACTTACCATGAACACTGTTGGAGCTATACGTTCATCAAAATTACAATATTGGAATACTAAATATTGAAAAAATCCTGAATCAAATTGACATCCAGGAAAATGTTTAGCAATTAAACAACGAATTTCTGGTTCTGTAAAATTACTAAACATCCGTCGACATATTGATGAATTCGGTGCATCACCTTCAATTTCAGCAAAAATATTACTATCAACTGGACCACGAAAACCAATTTCATTAGTTGGTAGTAAAAATGTACAAAATATGATAATTAAATTGATTGAATACAAATTTGTCAGTAATGAATAAACTGAAGATTTATATAAATTCATTGATATTTAAATTAATCTTCTATACCGTTGTAATAGGAATAGTTGATTAAAATGAAGGGATAAATTGTAGGAATGATTTTCTGTGGTGAATGATTCAACGGAGTTTTCTAGAAAGCGAAAAAAGAAATCGAGAAGTAATAAACAATTTACAAAAATAAGATAAACTAAGTCTTTTTGATAAACCCTAACATCAAGCTTGAGAGAGAGATTTAATAGTCATGATCTGTAACAAAACAGATAAGCATTATCGATCTAGTTGTGCTAGTCTTAAGGATTACATTGTAATAAACTACGAACTAATGACCAAATAGTGAATAATCAACGGAAGAGATTGGAACATGAAAGCAGAATAATTGGGTAGTTTGCTGTTCTAATTGAAGCAGGTCTTTGGAATATGGGATAAAACAGTTCAGAAAAGTCAGTTTATGAAATTTCTTAACCAGAAATTGTCCAAGAAGCATGTTTAACTGAAAACACCTTTGTATGAGAACAACTGAAAAGTGTACAAATAACCTCACGTATTTGGATATTATCACAAAGTAGCTATTTATAGAAATCATTTTGAAAATCTCATTGAAAAGTTCACACTGAAAACGTGTATACATATATAAGATAACGGTTCACAAATGATTCACAACCATAAGAATTAATTTCTATACATAACACCTCAAGATAGAGTAATTCATAAAGAAGCCTGAAAAATGTATTAATTGTGTCAGAACTGTATATTGTATCCAATTTTATTTGCCTTCTAACAACAAGTAATAACTTCCACCACCTGTTTCTGACTGAATAAGTGATCTAATAGATTCTCATTGTCATCTTAAGTCATTTAAACCAATCTCTATAGTTATGTGCAGTGATGAATGGCGACTGGTAATGGAATCCAGGAAGCACGTTTCGTCCTATCTGGAACTCGTCAATTGGATATACCTACATCCTACAGCTGATGTTCACTCCGAGACTAGGGTCCAGTACCGTCCGCTTCAAACTCCTTCACATTATCTACTTAGCTATTGAATCCAGATGGTCGCTTATAATGCTTTTGACTTATAGTAAGATCGAAGCAATCCGTACTGGATGCACATATGTCAATAAGTGACTGATCAATTGCAGTCCTAAACATCAAAAATGGATAATCTCTATAGTGTAGGTTATGTTATAAATAATAAACAAAATTTTATTATTGACCATCATTTAGAATTACCATACGAAATATATGTGCTTACTAAAGCTAGACTAGCCACTAGCTCTACTAGTAATCAACTTTAAAATGTTATTCCAAGAGTTCTAATGCGAATCTGTGATTAGTCCAGTTTAACTATATCGGGAGTGAGACAACTACGCAATCTTAACATTGGAAGATAGTTTTGTTTTATCATGAGTTGATTGAATTTAGACATATATACCACCAAATGATGACTGAATGTTCTGAAGGTTAAGCTCTTATCATTAAGCCTAAAATATCCCGGTTTCTGTCCCCAGTAGGGTTGTGAATACTCATCGTTGAACAGTTCTATGTTCGGAAAAAAACATATGTATAGTCTTTCTTCATTTTCAATGGTTATCTATGCTCCATAAGTGGCGTAAACTACTTAAACTAGTTGATAACACAACGATTAGAGCAAGTATAAATTAAGACAAATCCATTTTCTACATATAAAAGATAGTAGTAAACTTCCACTAAAGTTTTATATCCAGTAAATTTTTACTAAAATCTATCGAAAGATGTTCTCTTTTCAAATCAGTTGACAATTCTCTCTATTAAAAAACATGCTTTAATGTAATGTTTCATTTGTTTTACACATATCTCTTAGTTGAAAGCATGAGTCAATTGAAGCTAGACCACTATGGAAAACCTGGAAGCAATGGACGGCCGTTTCGTCCTA
>NC_031498.1:3462600-3486824 GCF_000237925.1 Schistosoma mansoni | reverse complement strand
ATCATCCGTGTCTATTCTTACCCCCCATTTCCAGGTGAGAACAAACCTTAAACCTACTCTGGTAATATTAGCTTATTAGCCAGAGTGATTAAGTTTCAAATTGTTTTCACATTATTTTCATTATTATTATTATTATCCTTGTACTAATCTACAGTCTTGGACTTTTGTTAGTTCTTCTCATTGGCCAATGATTATCCTATTCCATCGGTGGATAGTCATCTTGCTTTCAATTCTGTTGACTCTGCAGGTCACAGGAATTTGTAAAACCAAAAGTCATAACCCAATGTCTTGAAGGATTGTATATCTCTATGTTTAAGAAGTCTCATACGAGAACTAAATCCCACTGTAGTACTCAGTTTCAAAACTTTTACATTTCTTTATACAAATAATCTCCGAAAAGAATTAATTTAAAAGGTACTGACTAATAAGCAAGCAAAACCTCTTGGTTTCGTAATTTTTCAGAGTCGAAACCCATAGGTATTAGATGACGAAAATCTTGAAAATTTAGGCCACTAACTTTGCTAGTCTATGTATTTATTCTAAACTACTGATATATGATATCAAGTAGTCAAGACTCATTAAATACAAACTCTAGTATGGTGAAACTTTCATCTTCTGTTCATGGATAATTATTGTGATCATGTCTTGTGGGTTACTTATATCCACATAGGTAGTATATAACCATGGTCGGGCATCGAGTGTATTTCAGTAGAAGATCGATAACGAAAGAATAGGAACGAAACGCAATTGATATCAAAATGCATGAACAGTAACAATTGGAGACGATGGACTAATATTTGCAGAAGGAACAGTAAAGATTGAGACAATTGATTGATAGTTTGAAAATTATTTACTATATGGTTCTCATATTTTACTGAGACATTCTGTAATTTTGTTCCCAAAGAAATTCGATTGTCCCCACTCATATTCTTGTTCACTACAATAATAATATATTATTTGTTACTTATAGTATCACTACGATCTCCACGTTTATTGCAAATTACAACAGTGGAGCTCTAAAGAGCTACTAACATCCATATCATAAGATTTTAAAAATGTTTTTACTATAAGTAAATCCACTCAATCCTGACAGTTTGAACTCAGCGTCATCTGTTTCAATTCTGGCATACAAGCAGCATTTTCAATCTACACAGGTAAAAAGTGTATCGGAAATTAAAATATATAATCCTATACTTAATGAATTACATTACTGTCCTTTAAATTGAACTTGACAATAAGAAAAAGGAATTTTCGTCATAACATTTGAGATAATTTTCATACAATTCCCAAGATTTGATATGAGTGTATAATTTTAAGTAATCACCAGATACAAGACAACTTTATAGTACTCTGAAATTAAGATACATTACAAACTTCTTATGATATTCGAGTTTGTAACTATGCATGAAATAAATTTACTTAACATTAATCACTAATTCTTAAGTAGTAATCAATAAATAAAAATTTTACAAGGTTTATTTAAGTAGTATATTTGATATTACTCATTGTTATTTCATTATTCTGGAACTATCTTGAAAGTAGCCAACAAGAGTTAAACGGAATTTCTGTCTATGGTTATGTAATTATTGATAAGATTAAGATGTATTGCTCACAGAAAAACAATCAACCTAACAGATTCATATGCAATAAGAGATTAACCTACTTTTCCCAATAATCAGCCTTAACAAATGAAAATACTCAATTTTGAGTAAGAAATAGGGGAAAAATAAGCAAACATTTCAACATATATTTTCTAGTCGAGGGGTTTTCCTGAAAATTTGTCTAATTTGTAGGTTATATTCGTGATACATATTCTTTTAAAGTCAAAAATTGAATTTTCAGATGTAAATACAATTAAAGGAGAAATCTGTCGATAAACATAATGCAGAATAAAGTCAGAAACTATGAAAGAAAAGACTTCATGAGCCTTTGTCAAACTAAATCAACCTGTGATTGACATGACCATTGATTCATTGGGTCTGAGGTTGGTCGTGGTAAAAAAAAGCGGCTTAACACAACTCTTTTGCACATAAAACTTTGATTTATTATGTTTGAATAGCTATCGTTTCTTCCATTTGAAGGACTTTGGCTAAACGGATTTTTGAGGACAATCAATAACACAATGAAAAAAATATTGAAAACAATTGACTCATTCTAATAGGATCACCCTTTTGAACTAGATGATGGATGTATTGAACTGTTTTACGCTTTGCCTTGACATACAAATAATATGCATTTTCCTATTCAATAAAATCTAAGATTTGTTTGATTTTAACATCAGATTATCATAATGCTGGTCCAAGTTTCATTTTTTGGCATTTGATTAAACAAATTATTTGAAATCTTCATTATTTTCTCTAGTGAATGGTCCTATTCTACTCTAATAATTTCAGTATTACAATGTTGCGAACAATAAAACAAATTTCACAACAATATGAAAACAACTCAACAGGAAATGTACATATTCTGAAAAGCAACATAAAAATGAAATGTGTATTTCCTTTCTTCATCCTTTCTCACCTTTCAACATTTCAAAAAATGCACAAATGCATTTTTCTATTTTTGAAGTTATTTACCCTGAAAAAAGAATCTTAAAAGTAATGTGGAAATTTACCAGAAGAGTTATTTTTCACTAACAAAGAGTAGTTCACGTCATCCAAATCAAATTAAAATCAATTTATTGGAAGAGATGGATGGTGGTTTGCAGTGTAATCTAGGACGTGCGTTTCGTCCTATTTGGGGCTCGTCAACCGGATATACCAGCATCCACAGTTGATTTTCACTCCAATACTCAAACTTCATTACGTTATTCACTTAGCTACCGAGTCTAGATAGTCTCGGCGTGAACATCAACCGTGGGACGCAGGTACATCCAACTGACGAGTCCCAAATGGGACGAGATGTACGTCTTGGATTCCACTGATAGCCACCATCCATCTCTGCCTATAATGCTTGTGACCTCAGGCAATATCAAGGCAATCTGCACAGATGCACATATGTTAATAAGAGACTGATCAATTGCAGTCCTAAACACCAATGGGAAGTTTTAAACAAACAATACAAAAAGGAATTAAAATCAGTTTATCAGATGGGGTTTTGTGGAGATTTAGTATTTTTATAGTTGAAAGCGTGAGTCAATTGAAGCTAGACCACCAAAGAAAAACCTGGAAGCACTGGATGGCCGTTTCGTCCTACTTTGGGACTCCTCAGTAGTGCGCATACACGATCCCGCACTCGCGAGATTCGAACCCAGCACCTACCAGTCTCGCGCCAAAGCGCTTGACCGATTGACCACTGAGCTAGGCGGCATCCGATGGTGTTAATGTCTAACTTCAACTAATCCACGAAGTTGAGTAACCGTCCACCAATTGTCCTCAGTGAGTTGATATCTCACAACAGACGTGGTTTGAACTCCACCGCTGAGAAGTCCCATAATAGGACGAAACGGCTGTCCAGTGCTTCCAGGTTTTCCTTGGTGGTATAGCTTCAATTGACTCACGCCTTTCAACTATAAAATCAATTTACTTTTTCTAAAAAATCACAAAACTTGTAATTCACTTTATTTCGATTTCTTATTGTTATAGTATGATGTAATCAACTGGTGAAATAATAATTTTAACAAAGTAAAATTGTTCCGAATAATATAAACTAACAAGAAATTAAATTACTTTATTAGGACTTTAAAGCCTACTAACAACAACAGCTCATGATCTGGGATTGTAAAATAAATATAGTAAACTATGAGGTTCAAAAATATTCACAAACCCCTTACACTAATAATAATAATAATAGTGCACTCACTGCTAACAAATTCCGGAAATCAATTCCACAAATATCTAGTGAGAAACTGTGACTGATGGAATTCAACTATAATGGATTCGTGATAGTAGCCCTCTCAAAGGCACTGAAAGATGATTGATCTATTCGTCGAACTCACAAAAGTCAAACCTTTAAAATTCTAGTTTTGATTCTTGGTGAGTTCGTAGATACGTACTGGTGAGGATTCTCATACGATGAAGAAATAGCCCTTCAATGCTTCCTAATTTTCAGCAGTTTCCTATCTGAGATCAATTCATGGCAAAAAATCACATTTTTCATACACTTCCAACTAAAATAACATTACAGGGTAAATATGATTGGTTAATTTACGTTTACTGACCCAACAGTAAAACGAGTTATCCACTGAAATTATTTAGACCGTGAAGCATTATAAAATAACATTAGACGTAGAGAATTTTCTAACTTACAAGTAACAGTCTAATCCAGCACAACTCAATCAAATTACTTCCTTCCACCTTATGTAAATAACTTTCGATGGAATTTCATTCTCTGAGCTAGATTACACCACCCAGCTAAATTATCCGCCTGAGTCACACATCTTCTCCACTATCTCACAATTATATAAATATCTTTTCATTGCTGAAAATTAGTAAATTACTAAATATATATTACTCTTAAGTTATGTTATTTGCTGTTCTATGAAGAAGGGGAAACAAAAAAGAAAATCACCAGTAATTGTGTTAAAATAAAGTTCCAAGAGACAAGCAAAGATGGATTATGGCTAGCAGTGAAATCAAGGACACGCGTTTCGTCCTATTTTGGGCTCGTCAGCTAGATGTTACTACACCTCAGAGTTAATGTTCACTCCGCGAGTGATCAACTGCAGCTCTAAACATCAATGAGAAGATTCAAACAATGCAAAATAAGTTTAAGTTTCAATATATGTTAAGCTTGAGAAATTTCCGTCCACTTTTCTGTGAAATGAAAAACCAATCAATATTGAGTACTATATTCTGTTGACAATGCACGGGGTGAATATTTTACGATGATTGTAATTTTTTTATAAATGAAAGATTAGTAAAAAGTGAGATGTTCCTCTTTTTACTTTTAACTTCAACTAGCTAGTTTTGCCCATGACGTTAGGTAACTGAAGGTAGTCGATAGACCATAATGTAAATTGAAATTGTAAAATATTGTTTTGGAAGCATCTATTAGTTTTTTATCAGTCTGTGTCGTGATCAGGTGCTAGGAATAACTCAATGTTTAATCTTTATTTATTCAAAAGAAACTGTTCTTTGAATCAATTTATTACAAGATTTCAATTACAGTATGATAAAAGAACGAACTTTAGTAACTCTTACAACGATCTGATGGTTTTAAAGCCACATTTTAGACAGCCGAAAGTCTGTATAAGTCAAAATTACTTTAAAACAAAATTAAAAAACTTGTTAGGATTTAACAGTGTTATAGATTTTGTTGATTTTCCAAAGCTGGTTTTCAAAGTGTGGAAATACCACTACACAGCCACACTTATCTAAGTAGACATTTACTCACGATAAAAGGTTTATATTTGAATTTCCCTTATAGTCATAATAAGTTTTATAGGAAATTTGTCGTTCTCTACATAATCTATAGAAATAAATTGATTGAATAGTTAGGGAGATTAAGCTTTATATAGGTCATCATTGTCCCATATCGATATAAGAAGGTTTTACGAGAAAATCAGTATCTCTTTTAGCCTTTGTACTTCTTCAGCCCGTTAAATATTCAATGAACCATCAATAAACAATTTCATTACCGCTTTACTATGAACAAAATAGACTGGAACTAAAATGATCGATTTACATGCTACATAAAATCTACATTGAAATAAGTACGCATTTCGTAAGTTCATTATAGTCACTTTATGTCTTTAATGATAAAAGATCCCTTTTTCTAATAATTTTAAATGTCGTAAGTACTATACAAAGGTATATGTAATAAAAGACGAACGTCAGTTATTTTCGAATTTCGCTCAAAAAAAAACTGCCACTCAGTTTTCTCAATTCTGATTAGCTCATCTTTAAACCGTAAGTTGACTAAAATTTCAGTTCGTAAATTTGTACAGTCTTTAAATGAAATATGCTGACAAGAAGTAACTTTTTTTAAGAGAAATCTATAAACCAGACCGACTATTGATTTTGAACCAGGAAATAATAACTAATGGTCTCATTTATTTATTGCGTGACTTCTTGTTAATTAGCACTAGTAACCAGTCTGATAGTGCAAAACGAAGTTATTAGACATTAGAAATACAAACTTAGAATTTTGGATAACTGACCCTAATTCCATTTTCTCTAAGTTCGGTTGGTTTTTTTTAAATTTAATACAAAGCACCTTTATGTTGCATTCACGCGACTAACAGAATGATCAGATTGATTGAAGGTATTGCGAAATTCGGTCAATAAAATGTATTAAAGTGAAACAAATTTCTTAAGTTCGATTTAATTGGAAAGTGACCTAATTCATAACCACAACCATTTAAATGATCAGAAAATTTTGGTTAGATTGAAAAAAAGTACCAATATACAGTGTGAAAATGAGTGAACATTCTTACTAATCATAATTAGCAAGAATTTGAATTATCCAGACATTTGATGAGCCTCAAACGGGACAAAACGTGCTTCCTGAATTCCATTGCAAGTAACAATCATTCTATGCTATAAATACTTATTAACCAATTCACATATCATATTTGTTCAATATAATTTGTAATAGAAAGGATAACATTGTCAAAAATAAATTGCAAATCGACTTAGAAATTCAATCTTTTCAGTCATTTTCATCATAAGGGGTTATTGGTTGGAGAACGAGAACAACTGGATAAATTTTCTCTCTTAATATTGATATGATTAATCAAAGCATTGAATCCAGAATAAATAGTTTTCCAGTGCCTTTTGGTTTCAATGGTTCATTAACAAAAGTAAATTTAAGACGGAACTTATCTTTAAATTACATAAAAAAGTTTCAGAAAGCCACTTAAATAAAAAAAATTTCCGGAGTTTGTTTACTTTCCAGTTATTCAATAAACACACAAATTATACTTGTAACAACAATATTTTGTACAAATTTTATGGCATATTGAAGTTATACCCATCGAAACAAATTCCATTTGTAGCAATACACTTCCCCTATCTTCATTCCTACTTTTTAAAACATCCATAGAACTCCCATAAGAAATTAGAATCTTCAACTGCCTCGTTACTTCTCAACCGTAAATGTTTTACTGGAGTAGTGAGCATTGACAATTTTTAAAAGTACAGTTCTTCATCAATCATCCAGAGAGTGGAACGACAATCGGCAAACATAAAAAACATCATCCACCTAACATTTTAATTAATACAAAGTATCCTCCGTCATCTTGGCCAAGCATGATTATCGTGGCATTCACAGACTTCATTTAAATGCCTGGCTCACTTCAATAGAGATACTTTCCTTAATGCCTCATCTTTATAAGCATTTCTTAAACTTTTTGAATTTCCCGATATTTTTCCTCAACTTTTAAGAACAACTTCAGTAGCTCTCTTAGTATAGTTATTAGGCAGAGTATATGTGTATCCGCAATAACAAGGTAAATAGACCAATATATATTGGACAAATGAATCAAAGTATATATATATATATATATATAGATAGATAGATAGATAGATATAGATATTGCAAAGATACTATGTCCATCCAAAATGAGGTTATTTCACACACAAGTTTTCTTTCTCCATCATTCAGTGCCTAGTCTAGAATTAAGTGATTTACTTCAGAGGTAAAATAAACAGAGTTTGTTGTCGGAAACAAATTTCTAATATTGCTATCGACTAGTCAACCACAGTAAATTGTATGATTAATGAGTGAAATGTTTCATATCCGTTCATCATGAATATAAATTGTGTCAAAATGATGACATATTCCCTCCCTCGATGTCCAATGTTCTCCTGATACTTGCATCATTATTCATCAGGATACCCAAATGTCAATAGACAATAAAATATTTATTATTACCATTTTTGTATTCTAACATTAATAAGAAAATTGATTGCAATGATTATGAATGACATATTTCCGAGTAAGAAATAAATGCGATTTACAGTTTAGTATCTACGATGATACTAAACTTACTAAATATCAGAAGGGGTTTTGTGGAGATTTCAGTATTTTTATGGTTGAAATCATGAGCCAATTGAAGCTAGACCACCATGGAAAACTTGGAAGCACTGGACGGCCGTCTTCAGTGAGTTGATATCTCACAACAGATGTGGTTGTACTCCACAGGTCACTGCTTCTCACTAGAACTCCAGGAAATATCTCTTCAAGTCAGTCACTAGTGAGCATATGATTATAATCAGAAGGGGTTTTGTGGAGATTTCAGTATTTTTCAAAGTTGAAATCATGAGTCAATTGAAGCGCGAGTGTGGGATCGTGGATGCGCACTGTTGAGGAGTCCCATAATAGGACCAAACGGCCGTCCAGTTCTTCCAGGTTTTTCTTTGGTGGTCTAGCTTCAATTGACTCATGATTTCAACTTTGAAAAATTGCTAAATATCAATGATATATCGAATAACATCACAGTATATTCATTTAATTACGAAGATCATCAACCAATAAATTTTAACATGGTTATTTGTTAGTTAATATCCAGTTCCCTAAGTTAGTACTATCAACCTTCATAAGATATGCGCTTATTTCCTTTTGATTTAATAATATATCGAGTTTGTTTGTTTGTTTTCTTTTAGCCTAATGTAATACATCTTTAACAAAGAAATATTCTTATAAATAAAGATTAAAACGTCACGGTAAACTAAATGAAACAGAGTGATATTTTCAAAAATCACGAATTTGTAGATCATGATAGTTGAAGATAATACAGATTTACACTGATAAACATATATGGCTTTTAACTACAAACCCAAGAAGTATATATATATATGTAAATTTCTCAATTATTCTCTTAACTAATTGAGTCAAACAATAACAGTGTAACTAAGAATATTTTTATTTACTGGAAAGTCATTTTTGCATAAATTAATTTATATTATGTGAAATTTCTCGATTTTTTTGTTTTGTAAACGTCGGTTACTTTTAAAGAAACATAAATTCAACCTCATATGAATAAATTGGTCAGTTGATAATAATTTACAAAATTTGTTTAAATATTTACAGTGATAAAGGTTTTTCATGCCAAGAAGTTTAATTGATTCGCGATTAAATTAATCAAGGTTGAAGATATCGGTTGTTGAATGATAAGTCAGTAGTGTAAAAGTAACACTCATAATGATGTCAGAATCTGGTACATCCAATTTCTGAAGAGATTACACTCCTACTGAGTCGTATAACAAGGTGAAATAGTTGTTCATTGCTCTCTGGTTTTTATCTAATTAAAGCTGCTCAGTGATATAAACTAAAAATTAGACAAAAAACTCACTAATGACTAACATTCGAAGGAAATTCCCCCAGTCCTAGTAAAAAACCGTAACCAGTAAAATTCAACCATTTCAGGTATAAGATAGTTTTTCAACGAAGACAATATTAGATGGTTGTACAATATCACGAATTGGTTGAAGTCAGACATGTAAAACACTAAATGTCAACTCATTTATGTGTGTTAACAACAAGAACTTAAATTTCCTGAGTATAATCTCCTATGTAGTCAGGAATAAACATCGCCCAAGAGTCCAATAAAGAGACGAAACAGTTATTAAATCCTTCCTGGTCTTCAATGATTACTTAGCTTAAGTTGATTTGTGATTCCAATTAAAAATTGGATAATTTCTAATCTCTCCACAGTATGAACTACCTTACTTTTGTACTTGGACTATATTTAAACTTTAACAATAGAAATAAGCTAACTTTAAAAACCATATCTTTTATCGAACATCATATACATTCATCATTGTTGAAACTTTAGATAATGTTGACTTTCTCTATTCATAATATCTGATAAACTTACAATTTGAAAATAATTATAAGCTTCAATATCTTCCATCGTAAGCAAAGATGGATAGTGGCTAGCAGTGGAATCCAGGACGTGCGTTTCGTCCTATTTGAGACTCGTCAGTTGGATGTACCTACATCTCAGAGTTTGATGTTCACTCTGGGACTCGAACCCAGTGCCTTTCACTTCAAATGCCATAGAGTTATCCACTCAGCTACTGAGTCGTGATAGCCACTGGCTTGTCCAATGGGGTGAAGTGTGAAATTCACTTAGTATTAGCGGTCTGAATCTTCCCATTGATGTTTAGGACTGTAACTGGTCAGTCTCTAATTGGTATATGTGTGGGTTCCACTGCTAGCCACTATCCATCTTTGATGATAATGCTTGTGAATTAAGGCTATATCGAGGCAATACGCACAGTATCCACATATGTTAATAAGAGACTGACCAGTTGCAGTCCTAAACATCAATGAGAAAATTCAAACAAACAATACTAAGTGAATTTACAATATCTTCCTTTTTATTATATCAGATAAAAAGATTTTATTTTCAAAATAATATCATTTATTTATCTCAACCTATTACTAACTCCCTTAGAGAAAATAAATATATTCGAGTCCCAGAGTGAACATCAACTCTGAGATGCAGGTACATCCATCTGACGAGTCCCAAACAGGACGAAACGCGCATCCTGAATTCTACTTCTAGCCACTATCCTTCTTTGCCTAATAAATATCCTAAAGTTTCAATAATAAATTATGACCGATTAGATATAAACCTATCAGAATTAAAAGAATTACTTACTCATATTGAAGAATAAGTGAACTATGAATAACTTCATATAAATGTAACTTACTCGCTGTTAATCTTGAAAATCATATGTTCAATCTCACGTGATATTATGAACATAAACTTCTACAAAGATCTAAACAACAACAACAAAACAGTAATTTAATACTTACTTCTTTTAAACAATTATCTAGATTAGAGTCATTTCATAACTAAAACTATCTTTAAATGATCAATAAAATAATGAATTATATTCTAATTTAAGTATCCAGAAATGTGCTTTACTTATAATATATTACTTTAATTCAGTTTTCAGTCAATATTTTAGCTGAGATAATTTCAACTATTTAGTCATTCTTGTTGTTGTTGATGTTTTCTTTATTCGATCAAATAGACTTCAATAAAATTCCCAAAAGAATTATCATTTTAACAAAAGTTATTACTGAAAATATTGTCTCTAATAATTAATTAATTTTATATAGTTGAGATCATGAGTCAATTGAAACTAGACCACCATGGAAAACCTTGAAGCACTGGACGACCAACTCGTCCTATTATGGGACTCCTCAGTAGTGCGCATCCACGAACCCGCTCTCGCGGGATTCGAACCCAGCACCTACCAGTCTCGAGCCGAGGCCCTTAACCGATAGACCACTGAGATGGCATCCAACGGTGTTAATGTCTAACTTCAACTGATCCACGAAGTTGAGTAACCATTCACCAATTGTCTTCAGTGAGTTGATATCTCACAACAGACGTGGTTTGACTCCACTGATTACTGCTTCCCACTAGAACTTCAGGAAATATCTCTTGAAGTCAGTCACTAGTGAGCATATTATACATGCTGTTAGTTCATCATATAATCAATTTCAAATATAAATAGACATTTATCTGAAGGATTATAAGTAAATTGTTGGCCTTACTACATTTTTGATAGTAACAAAAAGAGTATAGTGTAAAATAAATGATTTAATAAAATTTAATGTTCAAGTTTTTTTTAAGTGCTATTTTCTATCCTTCTGAGACTCATTTACTTACTACTTATAATAAAAAATAACTAGTCTACACTGATGTATAGAATTATATTGATAATCTACTTGTGAAACATTTATATAACTACAACGCATAGTGATGATCTACCTTCGTGTACTGATAAGAACTAGGCTTTTATAATTGTTACATCTGGTAAACAAAATAATAATAATCTCTATTTGATAATCAAACTGAAACAGTTCAAATCACGAGCTAATCTTATTTAGATAACTAGTGAAAACCATAAAATACTAAATGATTATTTCGTCTTATTCTAGAGCGCCTCATCAATAGATATCTACCACTCCACTATAAAGAATCGAATAGAATACCTAAAGATCTTAATTTTAACTCTTAGTCCATTGAATCGGTATCTAATGATCGTTAGGATATATATTATTCTGATTGCATAAAATAACAAAAAATACATGATTAGAGTTAATTAAATTACAGACTAATCAATCATAACTTACTTGTATAAACTAATCGATCCAATAATTTATTAAAATAATCATTGTTTAGTAATTATTCAATGTCACATAAGTAATGAACCATTGATAGAATGTATTAGTACTAGTATTTCAATAGTCCATATGTTTAAAAAAAGGAACCAATTTCTATACCTTTTAATATATATATAACTGTAGTGTTAAATTACTATTCATGTGTAAAATATTCAATGATACTTTTAACTTCTTTGATAATTTTATTGGTAAACTTTTAATTTTACTCAGCTTCATTTTGATTGGTTCTTTAAATGGTTCTCTGAACATTTTTTGATTGGTCAAAATAATATAATTATAAAAGTGTATGATGAATAAATTATCATTTCACAAAAATGCTACTGACTTCAAGAGATATTTCCTGAAGTTCTAGTGGGAAGCAGTAACCAGTGGAGTTCAACCACGTCTGTTGTGAGATATCAACTCACTGAAGACAATTGGTGAATGGTTACTCAACTTCGTGAATTGGTTGAAGTTAGACATTAACACCATCGGATGCCATCTCAGTGGTCTAGTGATTAAGCACTCTAGTGCGAGGCTGGTAGATGCTGGGTTCGAATCTCGCGAGTCGGGATCGTGGATGCTCACTGGTGAGGATTCCCACAATAGGACGAGTTGACCGTCCAGTGCTTCAAGGTTTTCCATGGTGGTTTAGCTTCAATTGACTCATGATTTCAACTATGAAAATACTGAAATCTCCACAAAACCCCTTCTTAAAGATATATATATTTATTACTTACTTACTACTGTTTCCCCTCGTGGAGAAGCATAAGCCTCCCACTATGATTCCCTATCGAAGATATATATATATAATTGATGGATTTCTATATTGTTCCATCAAACTTACACTGGCGAAAGATAATATTCGTTTTAGGATGAAGTTTAATATAACAATGATGTGACTGCGTGTATACAAACTCTAAAATATCATACATTTAACGACATTGATACTATGTAATCTTTTGTCAACGAATGGAATGAAATGTTAAACAAAGATCATGTATTATGTGTAAACGATTAACTGGTTTAATCACGTGTTTTGAGGATTGTATTAATAAGTTGATTTGAATTAGATGTGCTAATTCAAACTGAAATTCAGTAGAAATTCATGAAACTTTTAGAAAATTACTGAATATCTTGTCGGTAATAAACTATACACTGATCCATTATTAAATATTGTCTTTTAGCTTGGGCTTTTGTATATTTTATCCAGTACTCCATAGTCAAATTTAGTTTGAAAGCCCACTCAATCATATATGTGAAATATTTTAGAAGATCCAGAACTTTTAGAAGTATTTCTAATTAAACACACCGATTATAATTATATGTAATAATATCCATAATTATTATAATAAATTCAAGGAGAGATACCAATGGTTATCATGACTAAAATCCTCTTCAGTTACCATACACTCTCTTAAAGTCTAGCCCTAACCCAACTTTGCAGACGGATAAGACAAATACTGGTTATAAAACTAGATTACTTAGAGTTGAATTAGGAACTAACAGCTCATGTGTCCAGAATATCCCAGACAATAAAGTAAGCTATCATTATCTTACACTATTTAGCAATAATTTCGGCCTATACTCTCCTCTGACTCCTGTATTTATTCTTTCGTATGATTATTCATTTATACAATTGTCTTATATTCTAGAACTAAATTCCCTTCCCGGAATCCGAAGCTACATGACTTACTTACACCTGTTACCCTTCATGGAGGAGCATAGGCCGCTCACCAGCATTCTCCATCCAACTCTGTCCTGGGTAATCAATCCTTTCCACTTCTTTCTAGTTGCTATCCATCCTTGTCATGTCTGCTTCCGATTCGCGACGCAGTGTGTTTTTTGGCCTTCCTCTTTTCCACTTCCCTTCCGGGTTCCAAGTTAGTGCTTGCCTCGTGATGCATTTTAGTGATTTCCTCAATGTATGTCCTATCCACTTCCAACGTCTTTTCCTAATTTCCTCTTCAGATGAAAGCTAGTTTGTCCTCTCCCATAGTAGGCTGTTGCTGATGGTATACTGTCGACAGACTTTGAGTATCTTGTGTAGACAATTGTTTATAAATACTTGTACCTTCTTGACGATGGTTGTAGTAGTTCCCGAAGTTTCAGCTTCGTACAGTAGGACTGTCTTGACGTTTGTGCTGAAGATTGTGACTTTGACATTGGTTGACAGTTGTTTTGAGTTCCATATGTTTTTCAATTGTAGGAATGCTGTCCTTGCTTTGCCAATCCTTGCCTTTACGTCAGTGTTGAATCATTCTGGTTCATCGATGATGCTAACCAGGTATGTGAAACTTCCCACCTCTTCCAGAGTTTCCCATCAAGTGTGATTAGGTTGGTGTTCTCCGTGTTTTATTTGAGGATCTTGGTTTTTCTCTTGTTCACGTTTAGTCCTACTGATTCTGAGGCTGCTGATACACTGTTTGTCTTGACCTGCATTCGTTCGTGTGTATGGGATAGAAGGGCCAGGTCATTCGCGAAGTCGAAATCTTCTAATCGGTTCCGAGATGTTCATTATATTTCCACGTTTCCTCTCAGATGTCGATGTCTTCATAATTCAGTCGACCACCAGAAGAAACAGAAAGGGGGAGAGTAAGGGGCCTTGTTTGACTCCGATCCTTGCTGGAAATACGTCTATCAGATGTCCTCCATGCAGAATTTTGCACTGTAGTTCGTCATATGAATTCCGTATGACGTTGATGACTTTCCCAGGTACACCGGAGTGTCGGAAAAGGTCCCATAAAGTTCTCCTATCCATACTGTCGAATAGTCTCTCATAATCAAAGAAGTTCATGTATAACGACGAATCCCATTCGATTAATTGTCCAATGATGATCCATAGTGTCGCAATTCGGTCTGTGCACAACTGATCCTTATGGAATCCAGCCTGTTGATCTCGAAGTTGGGCGTCTGCTGAGTTTTTCATCCTGTTCAGCAACACTGTTGAAAACCTTTCCTGATACCGACAGTAGTGTGACACCTATTTAGTTCTCACATTTGCTCAGATCTCCCTTCACTGGTGCGTTGATGAGATATCCTTCTTTCCAGTCGGTCGGCACTTGTTCCTCTTCCCAAATCTCCATGAATAGGATGTGGAGCATGTTTGCAGTTACTTCCATGTCTAGCTTCAGTGCCTCAGATAGTATATTGTCAGGTCCTGCTGCTTTCCCACTATTGATTTGTCTGGTGACCATCCTGATTTCTTCGGTCGTTGGTGGAGTGATATCTATAGAAGTGTCTGTGTGTGTTGCTTCGATGTTCGGTAGGTTCAATGAAGCTGGTCTATTCAAGAGTTCCTCAAAGTGTTCCACCCATCTGTTCCTCTGTCCCTGAATTTCAGTGATTGGCTTGTCTTCCTTGTCTTTGATCGGTCTCTCTGGTTTACTGTATTTCCCTGCTAGTTTCTTCGTTGTGTCATATAGTTGCAGCTTTTTCTGCTGTCTTTACTGGCTCATCCACTTATTTCTGTTTGTCGGCTCTAATGCTCTTCTCCACTTGCTTGTTTGCTTCTGTGTATCTAGCTTATGCCTTGGCTTTCTCTATTCTTGTTCGACTGTCGTTAATTGCTGTCTTCTTGTTCTTCCTTTCTTGAATTTCGCCCAGCGTTTTGATAGAGATCCATTTCTTATGATTGTGATTCTTGAGGCCCAGAACCTCCTGATATGTTGAAATTAACGATTCTTTGGTCCCCTTCCAATTGTCATCCATAGTAGTTTCTTCTTCCAATAGATACTGTAAGGCTTGGAACCTGTTGTTGAGAGTTATCTTGGATTCATTGAATTTATTAGTATCTCGACGAAAGGCTGTATAAAACTCTTAAAATACTGTTTGTCCAGTCGTCCAGTGCTTATTCTGCTTCAATCTCATCTTGACCACAACCAGGTGGTGATCTGAATCTATTTCAGATCCTCTCTTTATTCCTACGTCTTCAATTGACCTTCTGAATTTTTTACTGATGCAAATATGATCTATATGGTTCTCTGTGGTGTGGCCGGGTGAGATCCATGTAACTTTGTGTATGCGTTTGTGTAATAATATAGTGCAACCTATAACTGCTTTTTTGAATGCACATGGATTCGCAAATCTCTCCTCATTTTCGTTCTTTTCTCTCAGTCTGTCCATGTCGTCTCACGATATCTTCATAACCGTTGTTGTCCAGTTCGACTTTGGCGTTTACATCTCCCATCAGCATTGTCAGGTCCTTTCCTGGGCAGTTCATCATGATCGATTACAGCCTCGAGTAGAAATGATCTTTGTCGTCGTCGTTGCTACTGTTGGCGTATGCATAACATTGGATAACATTCATCGTGATTTCCTCCTCCTTTGTTTTGAAGGATGCTTTGATGATCCTGGGTCCATAAGATTCCCATCCTATAAGTGAATTTCCTGCTTCTTTGGGCAGCATCAGAGTTACTCCCTGAGTGTGTGGAGCATATTTCTCTTCGTGACTGGAATACAGAAGCATCTCTCCTAGACCTAACCTTTGCTGTTCAGCTTGGGTTCAATGACTTTCACTGATTCCGCGAACCGCCAAATTGTATCTCCTCATTTCCGTTGCTATTTTACTGGTCCTCCTGGTCTCCCACATTGTCCGGACATTCCATGTACCTATATAAATTTTTGTTCCGGTTGTAAGAAGAGGCATCGACCTCATGACTTTCGGAGAATCTCGGATTTCATCATGAGACGTCATAATTCTTCCTTCAACTCCCAGGGTAGAGTGTAAATGGTTTAAGTTGTTTATTCCGGTTAGCGTTTTTTTTAGCAAAGTCATTTTCTACAGGATAGAGTTGCCGACCCCATGCCTAACCCTCCTCCTTTACCCGGTCTTCGGACCGGCAGTAGCCCTAGAAGAGTTACAGGTGGAGTTAAAGTCATACTAGAATTATTTTAAAACACCAACTTATTTTAATTTTCTCAGAGGAAAAATATTGTTTTACAAAATATTCTCTTGCCAACTTTCAGACATAAAACAAGAAAGCCATTAGCCAAATAAAGTACGGATTGAGTAACAAACCTTCAAACGATTTGATTTGATTTTTTATATGTTGCTCACCAGTTCCCATTCGGTGGATTAGTAACTATATTTTACTGTTTCACTCAAAACTACTTAATTAAATACTTAAGTAACACAAAGCAAACAGTTAAATTAGTACGAAAAACATGACCACATTTTCAAAATCCTGGAATAACAATACTAACTCCAAGAATGCTCCGTGGAAATGAGGTAAAATTTCCGAAATGTTTTTACAAAGACTAATTTTTAATCTTTTCGAGAAATTATTCGAAAACGTGTGTTATGATAGGAGATATCGAGATAATAAAACACTATCAACTACATAGCAAGCGTTGAAATTAACTGTAGACTCATGTAAATAAAGCTCATCAACATGGTGAAAAATATATCTGACGAATTTCGTGTAGGTTTACCTTGAACTTTTATAAATCCGTTTTTGAGGGTTTGTGTTTGTCGTTGTTAGTGTCAATCAGTTTATCAGTCTCTAGTGGTTTAAATGCATTCTCAGGAGATCGCCAAAACACTACCATTTGTCTGCAAGTTGTTAATAAGTCGGATAATACCTATTAGAGGAATGCAGAAATCTCATTTTGTTCTGCTTTGAACTCATCAACTGGACGTTTCTGAACCCTGTTTTTGGTATCCACACTTAGAGTCGAACTCAGTACCTTTCAGCTCAAATAACAATGAGTTATCTATTGAACTACTGAGTGCAAATAACCACTAGTTTGTGCAATAGGTATGAATTTCGCTCGTATGGGTTTACATTCCTGGGTTGTCAATATTAAGGTCTGCTAGTGACCAGTCCCTATTGCCATATGTCTATCCTAAGTCGATTGCCTCAATACTACCGTTTAACTGGTGCATCCAAATGACGAATCACAAATAGGACGAAACGCGTTTTCTGGATTTCAGTACTAAGAAATACTCAGATTTCAGATTTTTTTATTGTTAACAATAATAAGACCGGTATTTATTTTCATTAAAAAATGAACTCCACTTTATTAAAAGTATCTGTCTATTGACTCAATATGGTTTATATGATTTTATATAAAATTCGACGATAAATCAACTTCGTAAGGTGAGCTAAACAGAAACCCTATGCTGATTAACTAGGAAATTTTCATAGACTTCAGTGCTCAACATACTCCCCGTTTTTAAATCACTTCACTTATTAAAAGTAGGATTTTTATTCTTACCATTTCAAATAACAGTCTCACTGAAATAAGATATCAAAAAATGGTGCTTAACAATTTTGGAAATATAACAAACATTATATACAAGGAGTAATATTAATCATCATAATGAGGAAGAAAATAGATGCTCATCCATGATGATGATGACGTTAATCGTACCGTTTAACCAAACAATAAAAGTTTTGAAAGTATGAATCATTATGGTTTTAATATTAGATGACTGGAAGTGAATGCGGCCCGAATTAACGCTTCGAACTGTGAATCTAAATAATTTGGGTTCAAATCCACCAGAGAGCATCAGTCCCCTCAAGATTTCAAGTATGTCATGGCGACAAGTACCAGCTAACAAGAAATATAAGTCCAGGATTTCCTCCCAATTGCTTTGAGCCACCTAAGATAATGGTATATTGATACTTATTCGACCATCAGCCAAACCTAAATGTCAGATCAGTTCATAAAGTTACTGAATGTGAGTCTGAGTCATGTTAACAAATGGAAACTAACTGGCTGAATTCCTCGTGATAACCGTGATCATTGTTTGGAGACTTTAGATGATGTGATTTGGAATTGATCACAATGGTCATGAGTTCTAGTATTCCCTCATATATATATATATCCTTTTATTGTCTTTTCGAACCATATTTTTAATATTTAGTTTTGCCTAATACATATGCTACTGCATTATTTCGATTCCTTTGCTATTCGTCTGATCTGACCATCATTTACATCATCTGTGTATTTATTTGTCTATGAAATATTGAACCTATATACTTAACTCTTTTAACGATACTCATTTCACTCTCATTTTTGTTTGTCCACCTTTTCCCAGTAAAATTTGTGGATGTTTTGATAAATATTTCTACTACTCTATTCGGTATTGGACAATTAGAGGCAACTAATATATGGTCTTTGATTCGAATCTTATATTTCGTAGCAACTAATCCCAACAAGCGTTTAATATTGTAATTGAAAATATACTTAACCATGGAATCATACCAACATCAGTCAATCTGATGATAGCCGTTTATTTTCATTCCGACTATGAATGCTATTGCTTCAATCCTTTTAACAATATCATTTTAGAAGTTATCATACATAAAATGAATAATTCAGGGTAAATTTTATAACTGTTCTGGATGAAATATAAACATTATCGTGCTTAATATATTGGTTATCTTTAGAATTACATTAATGGTTACTACGATTAAGTGATTAAACTACAATTAGTTAAACTTCCACCTCAATTGAAACAAACGAATTTTTCAGCACACACAGGTTTATTCGTGTTTACAGACAAAATATTATTAATGGAAAGCTGTAATCAGTCTAATGCTAGGGTTATAACGATTTGTTTATATAACGCGGATTGTATAGTATCGTTTAAACAATATTATTCGAAGTTGTCATATGTATTTACTCCTACCTGACAGTGTTAAGTTGAAAATTAATATTTAGAGGACATAGGCAGTAATGGTTAAGTAAAATCCTGACTTCATCAAACTACCCATATCTTATGATTTCTTGTTCTTACTAAGGCCATGCTTACCTGACTTTCAACTATATTTTTGAGTTTTTAGAATGGCTACTTAAATACATAGCAGTAGTTAAAATACAGCAGCAAATTTATAGACCTGTTTAAGAAGAACATTCAGATGAAATGTGGTCGTAAAATAACAATAATTCAGTTTGACTACCCAACACTGTTTATTAATGACATACGTAGCATTGCAAAAATACTTAAATTCACGAATCCATAGGATTTTAATACTTAACAAACATACAAAAATCAAAGACTAAACAGAGTTATGTCAATATAACATTAATTTCATTTAAATCATGAACCGATCTATGTTTGGACACCATTGAAAAACTAAAGGCGCTGAACGGACTTTTTCTCTTAGTATTAGACTCCCCAGCAGTGCGCATCTACGCATTAACATTGTTGGATGGCGACTCAGTAATATAGAGGTTATGAGTTTATGCACGAGACCGAAGGTGCTGGGTTTGGTTCTACCGTACATAGAGGTAGACGTGCACTCTTGAGTCGCATACTACGAAGAAACGGCCGTTAAGTGCTTCCAGATTTTTAATGCAGTTCTAACTTAATCTGGTTCATGATTTCGATGAAATTCAACAATCTCCACAACCTTATATTGATAACACTTATTGCATAACTCAATGAATACAATTTATTTTGCATTATTGGTCAATCGGAATTAATCGGCAGTACCAGAGAACGTGGATAAAATAATAATAGCCAACAATTGATTTGGGTCATTTATGAAGGTTGCTAGTTATTACCACAAGTTGTAATCAGCTTTAAAATCATTGAAATCTAAGCATCACCGGACATTTTTCATTTTATGCTACGATAACTCGAAAATCTACATTTATGACCGCACCTGTGATAAAGGATCTCCATGTTCCATAAAAATCGTAATGCCTTTAGGTCACTGAAAAAGAGTAGCTCATATTTCTAACTTCACTTCGTACGCGATACTGCGTGACTATTATTCAAAGCCTAATATTTACATATTAATCCCACTGAAGAGTAAATATTCTGCCGATGCCACATACTTCAGTCGTTTGTTTGTTACATGACTTCTAATCGTGTCTATTCTTGTGCTCACTATTTTGTATGTAAGTGTGTTATTTTGTTACTAAACCGTTTAAGTTAATAATTTTGTTGGTCACTTTATACCACTGTATACTATCAACTTATCGAAACTTTCTGGATAGGTCTTCTAACTGAACGCTAGATTCGGTTCCTAATCTCTTCTAGTAACCCCCAGGCCAGATTTGCACAGCAACTTGAACACGAGAGAGAAGGTGCGAAATATGGAAGGTTCGTTTACGTACATATAGTTTAGGGTTTTATAGTATTCTTGATGAACTTGAGTTTCCGGAAAATTCTGGAACTCTACTAAACATACTAGCAGTATAGATAATCATCCAATCGAAAACTCGACATGTGAGTTTTCACTTTCTAGATATTTCTGGCAAAAATTTTAGTGAATGGTGATTGGATAAGATACTTCTCAATGTTCTCAGAGCCTTTTTGGCTTTTTTTGAAGAGTTTTCTGGATCTCCTCAACACATTTTATGTATTAATTTAACAATCCGCAAACGTATCTTCATTGTACATCATGATTAGTTCAATTCATAATAAAACCCTTCTCTAATATCGTTTTTAATGCAGAAATTATTAAAATATTACTGAACACAAGAGTCTGAGGTCATATGTTAGACTTTGCGTGTAGCGGTAAATATGCACTCCCGAAAAATTCCAAACTGGTACAATACTCTCCGTCAACATTTTCCTGACTGACTCAAGTACTTCAACTAATACTGTAGTGAACAAAACACGGGCGGGGGACAATCGAATGTGTTTAAGCACAAAATTACAGACTATCTCACTAAATTCTGATAACCATACAGTCAACAATTAATTTACAAAATAACAATCAATTGTATCAATCTTAACTGTTCCTTCTGCAAATATCGATCCATCTTCTCTGATTTCATTGTTCATGCATTTTCGTACCGATTGCGCTTCGTTCCCGTTCTTTCCTTATCGATCTTCTGACAAAATACATTCTACGCCTGACCATCGTTATATACTACTTATAAAGATATAAGTAGACCCCATCACAATATCAGTCAGTAATAAGAAGAAAATAAATTCAAACTACACAATTAGACTGAACTATATTCCCGCATTCAACTCTCCATCCTAAACCCATAACATATAAAACAATGAGAAAGAAATCATTCAATTCACTAATTTACTATACATATATATATATATATATATTTATAACATTAATAAGCTTACATTATAAAGGTAAAAAATTTTAAAATGTACACTACTAACAATAATCATAATAGTAGTATTATTAATGAATACTACAATACATAAGAAAAGTTTCTTTATAAAAACCACCATAGTGATAAATAAATAATATCTAAACTAAATAATAAACTACAAAGTTGTCAAAACAAAAAAAAATTAAAAAAAATGAACAAAAACAAAAAAATATTGAATCTTAAAAACACTCTAATATTCCTAGAGAATCATTTATTGATTATTATTAATGAGATTTTATATGTATCTATCTAATAAGGCAACTTAATAACTCATTTGAAAAATAATAGTAACTTTGTAGTTCCATACAAAAAAAAAATAATTAATCAATAAAATAGGTAGTTACCAAATATTGATCTAGAAAAATAACATAATAATTGTGTGTGTGTGTGTACATACATAAATAGACGAAAATGTATTTGTCCATTTCTTTTTTTTAAGAAGAAAAACCAAATATATGATTTTATGTAAAGGCGCAATTCAAATAATTTAGTCAATTATATTAATATAAATAATAAATTAATTATAATCTTGATTCATTTAATATTGTTTTATTAATACGTTGACGTTTATATGGATTAGGTAAATTAGGATGTGAATTAGTAAAATGTCTACCTAAATCCCAACTCCATTTATAACTAGTTGTACATACACAACATATAAATGGTCGTGAATTTGCATGTACCATAACATGTTTTTGTAATTCTGTTGGCCATTTAGCTGTATAATTACATTTTGGACATGGATAACATTTTATTTGATGATTATTGATTATTTGTTGATTAAATTGATTCATTGATTTAGAGATTGAATGATTGACATTTGAATTAATTGATGAAATATTAATATGATTTTCTTTACATATTGATGTTGTTGGAATAAAATTATTCTCATTCATAGTAGATGTTAAAGAATTATGTTGTAGTTCTTTTTCAGATATTAAAAGATCAAGTTGAGCCTTAAAAACACAAAATGTAAAAATCGATTAGTACTTTAAACGAGTTAATTAAATGCTAATCTCTGAAACTGGTGTATAACAGAAAAATAAACTTTAAAATAAAAATTTTGCCCAAATTCAATTACATAGAATGGGTATGAACCAATAAATTAGTTGACGAAACCTAGTTGCATTCATCATTAAGTCATTGCTTGATAAATTACAATCATTTATGAACATTTTATGATCGAAACACTAATTATAAACTATGGATCATAAAATTTTCCAAAAGTAAGCATAATTTCCATTATTTCTCATTTCATCATTTTTTTATTTACCATTTTTCCTTATCAGAAGTTATGAGAGATTAGTTACTGGAAATTTTTCATTTTGATGCTGTAATAAAGGGAATTTAGTTAGCGATATATCTCACTAAGATTCCGAGTAAAAATGTTATTTGATGATTATTGTTCATCGAGTCATAAACAGAAAACTTTTTAAAGATCAACAGAAGGCAACCTTTGAAACAAACAAGTGGTCTATATCCCTTTCTATCTTATTCTGTGATTTCGTTCATGAGCTAATATAAAAAAACTAGATATTCAGTAGACCTATCCAAAACTTTCCATTTATATTCACTTAGTATTGTTTGTTTGAATCTTCCCATCGATGTGTTAGGACTGCAACTGGTCAGTCTCTAATTGGCATATGTGCATATTGTGCGTATTGCCTCGATATAGCCTTGATTCACAAGCATGATAAGCAAAGATGGATAGTGGTTAGCAGTGGAATCCAGGACGCGCGTTTCGTCCTATTTGGGACTCGTCAGCTGGATGTACCTGCATCTCAGAGTTGATGTTCACTCTGGGACTCGAACCCAGTACCCTCACTTCAAACGCCATTGCGTTATCCACTCGGCCAATGGGTCCTGATAGCCACTTGCTTGTGCAATGGGGTGAAGTTTAAATTCACTTAGTATTGTTTGTTTGAATCTTCCCATCGATGTGTTAAAGTGGAAGCCATTCTCCTGCCGGAACCCGGGATCGAACCGAGGACATTTAGATCTTCGTCACTGGCGTTGGAGCTAAGTCAACAGGGTTGACGGACTCGCCTGTCGATCAACACATATCAGTGAGG
>NC_031498.1:3436736-3462400 GCF_000237925.1 Schistosoma mansoni | reverse complement strand
GAAGTCCCAAATAGGACGAAAACACGCGTCCTGGATTCCACTGCTAGCCACTATCCCATCTCTGCTTACCATTTATATGTTTAGCTACTGACAAATATATAAGTAGCTAAACATCTTTCATAAAAACACCAAAAGATGAGAAACAAAAAATTAAAACTTCGCTCACTTGAAATAGTAATTTAGATGTTTTACTATTTGAATATTGTGCAAAATTGCATTCGGATTCTAGAAGACTTCCATGTATATGTGAATAATGCGTGTTAAGTTGATTCATTCCTTCAAACATTAATCCACATGCTGCACATATTGTTGTTCCACGCCAACCTACACGACGTCTTCTACAAATCGATCTAGTATTTGTACGACAGGTAATAACATCACTTTCTTTAACGTCATTAGCATCTTCACTGGTAGTTGGATTTTTCTTTATATTGTTACCATCAGGATGATTTTTAAACTTTCGATGAATTTTTCGTTGTGTATGTGTAATTTTATTACGTGAATAATATAACCGATTAATTTGTCTTGAATATTTTCTCCACTTCATTTTATCAGCCTCATTTATGAATGTTTCCCTTTCATTCTGTTGTTGTTTAAGATTATCTCGTTCCATTTCTACTGGTTCTATATCATCTGTAAGCTTATTACGCCATACAGGTGTCGATGTTAAAAATTCATTATCAAGATGAGATTGTTGAACTGTTGGTGAGGGTGTACGTATTATGGAATACATTGAACTACCTTGGATATTATTACTATCACTATGAATAGCAGTAGTAGTAGTCGTGCTGGTAATAGTAGAAGAGTTATAATCCAAATGATGATGCATATTATTATAATTCATCATAAGAAATTGGCTTAAACTATCTGGTAATAATTTCAACTCTGTTGGCGTTATTTTATTAGTTGTAGTATATAAATTCATATTCATTTTGTTAGTTAAATCCGTAAGATAAAATGAATTATTATTATTATTATTACTATAAGAATAATTATCATTTATATTATTACTAATAGAGTTATTCATTCCAAAATAATCGATATTATTCTGATCAGTATTATGATTACCATTAGTACAAAGTATATTACTAATCATTTTCATTTTATTAGTATACTGTATTAAATCGAATTTAAATTGATCACGAATACATAAATTGATTGGTTCATTTTGTTCATTAATTATTGATAATTCTTTATTGGAATTTATTAAATTTGTTTCAATACTACTAATATCATTAAAAGTAGTATTCTCATTTATTTGTGTAGCATTAGTAGTAGTTGTTGTTGTCGTTGATGTTAAATTTGAATTAAAACATAATTGACTATCAGTTGATTCAGATAATGTTGTACACTTTGATAAACTATTCATGATTGAATAATAATTTTGTAAACTATTATGATAAATTTGATTGAATGTTTCTTCAAATCTCTATAAATTTAAAAATAAAATTAAAAATACATTGTTAATATGAATTAGATGCTGGAAATGGAGATGGGGGGTAAGAGTAGACAAGGATAATAATAATAATAAAATAATGTGAAAACAATCTGAAACCTAATCACTCTTGATCATAAGCTAATATTTCCAGGGTGGGTTTAAGGTGAGAACAAACTGTTTTTGAATACACAAAGGGGGTTTGAATTTTCGTATGACTAAGGCTTCAATAAACCTTAGTATACGCCCTTTTACACTTACATACAACACCATAAATATATTTTGCTATCAGTTAAATATGATAATAATCAGTTGATGAAACAAAATTATGTAATATGAGGTTTGAACCTGTAACTTGAATGTTGAACATTGAATAAACTAAGCTTTAAACACGCAGATTGGTTTCTTGTTGAGCTGTTACTCTAATAAATACAAATCCTTTTTAATTCAGTTTATATAATTAAATAAGCTAGTTTGAAAATACCTGTCCATAGAATTATTCGAAGTAAAGTGAGTAAATGAAGAAACATTCAAGTATGTAAAACTGAGTTAAAGATAGATTAAAGTAAAAAAAATGATAAGTGAAGTCATGAACTATATTAGATCAACGTGACTAAGATATGTATATTACTTGTCTCCTACCACTACGTACTCTGACATGACTTAGGATTATGTTTAAAGAAAATTCATAGTTGCCAAACTAAAACCTGTATTGAATTAACTTATTCCAATCATTGCGGTAGACGGAAAACATCATAATGGTGTCCATGATCTTTTGTAATTAATGTATGTATAAATTTGATGAAACGGATCGAAATCAGTCATATCTAGATCTAGATCTTAGATTGTTTGACATATACTCTACAATTTGATTTTATTCTTTCTTCCAAAAACATATTCTTTATATTTAGTTCTTTACTATTGAACCAACCTAATATTAACTGTTGTGAAATTTATTTCTTCTAGTTTTCTCCCATTTTACTGGTATGATACATGGTATAATTGTTGAATGATGAAAGTTTATAATAGTTTTATACTTAATAAACTGGTTAGAAAATTAGGTAGAATATAAAAAGATTCCTGAGATTCAATTATCGACTTGAATTCTAGTTAGTGTGATACGAACGAAAATTGACTGCATAAAAATATATAGTTAAGCCTGGAACACATTTGTTTGTGATTAATAATGAACAATCCTAATTGAGGTTTTCATGTAATCAGCCTAACTTAATACTTTTTGCGTGATGATCAGTGATATATCGTCTATGTCAGGACCAATTTATGTAGAATGTGGAACTCAATGAATGGAAGTCAAATTCTTTCACTAATAAGCTAATGTTTCGAGGATATTTCAACTGTCGTTTAACAAACATAATGCTACCTCTAAAAACAATACAAAATCATAGAGATTATAGAATATATAGATCATTACTAGTAGTGAAAACCAAGACTTGTACATTGTTCTATATGAGTCTCATCAGATGCATATATCTACATCCCAGTTTGTTGTTGCTATTATTCACATTTTATAACATAAAATATATAGAGATTGTATAGATAAACCATTCGCTTGTTGGTAAAACTCAAGTAAATTAACATATTTGATAATAGGTATGCAGATATATAAGCTACACGTTAAACTTAAACATAATATCCCGAAAGTTTAAATAAAAATTTAATTAAATTTTTTGACTTTAAATTAAGATCATATTGAGTAGCAGTAGTAGTGATAGTCATGACATATTCTATTTATACAATAATTTGCATAATATTAATGAAATTTACAGATTTTCAATTTGCATATTACTTTTTATTAATTTTCAGATTTGCAGTTCATACAAACGAGCACATACCTACATACATAGGTTTAAATATTTATGTAAATGTATAGTCTCTCTAAAACTCATTATTGTTAACATTATTTTATACATATTTTCAAACTACTTAAATATTATTGAGTAGGCTTCAATGTCTACTAGGGATAAAAACATTATAGTTGAAATCATGAATCAATTGAAGCTAGACCACCATGAAGAACCTGGAAGCACTGGACGGCTATTTCGTCCTATTGTGGGACTCCTCAGTTGTGCGCATCCACTATCCCACCTCGCGAGATTCGAACCCAGGACATACCAGTCTTGCGCCCGAACGCTTAACCACTAGACCACTGAGCTGGCCAGCATCCAATCGTGTTAATGTCTAACTTCAACCAATCCACGAAATTGAGCAATCATTCAGTATTTGTCTTCAGTGAGTTGATATCTCACAACGCACCTGGTTGAAATCCACCGGCCACTGCTTCTCACTAGAACTCCAGGGAATATCTCTTGAATCCAGTCGCCAGTGATCATATGATTATTGGTTGAAGTTAGACATTAACATCGTTGGATACCGGCCAAAACGAGAATGGATTTTGAATACATATATTTTGAACACTCATTGATATGGACAGGGAATCAGAGGGATGAAGTGAATAGAAGAGAGCAAAGCAAAAACGACACGCATCGGAGATGGAAGGTAAGCCAACTCACTTTAACCAAGCGTTAATCAATATTTATGGTCAGATAAAAATAAGTTACAGACATGTGATGAATAGGATAAAAAGTGTACACACACCTACGCTCATATAATAAATATTCGGGGTTAGTAAGTGAATAATTAACAAGGTCAAAACTTGACTCAAGATGGATAGGTAAATTGGCTTGTCCAGAAGCTAGAATAAAATATATGGGCTTAACATATCAACCTACACTACAAGATAAACCACATTCATAATTTTAAGTTTAATGGAAGAAAATATAGTAACAATGTTTGAACTCTGATATAATGGTGGTAGTCATTAAATTTGAACCAAACTCCTTTGTATTATATCAATACTTAAATCAATATAGAATAGCCTATACATATAAACTTAACTGATATTATGAGATTCGTGATACCCAATCATGATCAAATCGAATACGTAATTGAAGAAACTACCTAGTACAAACTATTAATATATTTTAATTTATTGCATATTATGTTAGTAACCAATGTTGAAATTCAGAATGTCCTATTTTTTCTATTTGGGACTCGTCAGTTGGATGTACTTGTATCCCAGTGTTATGTTCATAATCAGACTCAAACACACTATCCTTTGGTTCAAATCTGAATGCAGCGTCCAACATGCCTGTATATTAACCAATAATTTATGTGATAGCAATAAATAAGTAACCCTGTCGACTATATCCAGATAAAAACAATGGGTTTAACCTAGCATTTAGACAAACTACCTAATCCTTCATTTTTACTAAAAATTAATGGATATCTTCAAATGTTCAGAAAAAATCGTTGATCAAATTTAAATATCTTTTCGACCTCTCATTAAATGTTTAGTTTTCTACTAAAAAATGGTACTCAGACAACTTTTTTATGATTATCGCTACTGGGGGTTTATGGATATTGTTAAAATTCATAACTTATTTCACAGATTGATCTTAATTAGACAACTATGTGCTCATCAGTGATTAATTTTGAGGAATCTCTAATGAATAGCCGTAACCAGTGAAATACAACCACATCGAGTATGAGACAGTTAGCTGCTTGAGTATTTTAGTTAATTTATTGAAATTACAAATAAGAACAGTTAAATTTCTGCTTAGCGATATAAAAGTTGATCGCTCACCAAGAGATCTGAAATGTCCTGGGTCCGACAGCCAAGTGTACACTTCTGAGGAGCCCCATACTAGAAAGACACATCTACCGAGTGATTTTGGGTTTTAAATGGTTATTTAACTGAAGTAAGTCCTTTATGTAACCAACGAATTATGATTAATTAATTAATTAAAAAATATATTACTTCTTGAATTTTAATGAAATTGTCATATAGGTGTACAATATTCTTTTATATTCTTGCAGAAACTTCAACTTATTCATTAAGTTATTGTTCATAAAGATTTACTGTCGATTAGATCTACTGATTTACTGTACACCAGATATAATACTTCACATGTTTTGAGGATACGAAGAGAGAGAGTGTGACTCGTTAAGAAGATCGTTTTATATTGAGTTGGAATATGTGTGTTAAAATACAGATACACACTCACCTGATGAGTCTCAGACAAGATGAAACACGATGTATAGTTTTCTTTTTTAATTTATTAAAATTTAAAATATGGATACATATTTACTAACATTACACCACTTGTTAATATAAATATAATATATACCGTAAGAATTTGACTAAGAAAGAAATTCTATGGTTACATTTTTGTTTTTATTCAAACATTTCCAAAACCACTATCAAACAACAGCAAACAACAGTAATAGTTCTCCAAAACTGATCTCAATTTTCCCAATAATATTTCTTCTATAATCAATAATTGATAAATAAGTCAATTTGTGTTTGTGTGTGTGTGTGCATGTTTAAATGTACGCGCGTTTATATGTATATAATTATCAGAAAAAGTGAGCAATAATCAAATTTAATAATTACATCATAATTACATAAATGTTACTTTAAATAGCAATGAGAACATCTCGTTGACACTGATTATTATTCATCTTATAAATCAAGCTTCTTTTTTTAAATGATTAAGTTAATCAGTAGCACAAACAACAAGCGTTAAAATAGACAATAATCAAGAAATATAAACATATTACGTAATAGAGTTTAACATTTTAATATTGAATATATCAAAGTAAAATTTAAGTTGTTTTTAATCACCTAGGTGATAGAAATTTGTCTTAGATGGAAAAAAATGAAATCATTAGAAAATCTTCAAATAAATAATCTAAAGTTCAACTATGATCTGGAAGCCACTTAGGATTATTTATAAAGATCATGAACTGATCTAAGTTAGACAATTATTAAAGTCCTGGAAACATGAGATGATTAAGTTTTTTCTAGTATGGAGATACTCAGAGATGTACGTCCTCTTCCTTATCCAAGAATCAAACCCGGTACCTTCGGTCTCGTGTGAAGACCTTTAACCTATAAACCATTGATCTGGGATCCATTGGTTCGTGATCTCGATAAAATTCAACAATTATCCACAACACAATATTGATAATATATTTATATTTATAAATGATTTTCATTGACTAACTGATGAATTCAAAATAATAAAGTTTTATAACTTAGAAGATTTATAATATGTGCAAAGCTTGAACTGATTTGTTATAACATATACAAATTTCATTTATATCAATGATTACTATGCCATAAATTTATGAATTATTTCATTGACTCTGAGTTAGTATTTTGCTTCAAATCCATGTTGGGAAGAATTAGATTGCAAGAGAGATAAAGACAAATGATTGTTTAATTAACCAAAATAAATAGTTCTTCATCGGTTATGAATTTTCTGTGGTTATCCAACTGATATCAAGTTATCAGAAGTAACCTGATTTTGAAACAATTTTTAACATAGTAAACCACGGTAAAATAATAATACCATCAACAAATTAGTGGACATCCTGACTCAGTAGTTCAGTGTACAATTAACGCATTATGTGTTCGATGTGAAAGGCATTGGATTAGAGTTTCAGTGTAAACGTCATTACAGGTATGCTGCTACATTCAACTGATTAGTCCCAAATAAAACAAAATAAACATGATGAATCCTACTCCCGGCCACATAAAAATAAATTATGCCAAACAGAGACTGGTTCCTATAATAATTTCAACATTAACTCCTAACTTGTGTACCGATGAACAGTAGTAGCGGTAACTATATCAAATATACCATGAGTTTTATAGGTACATATTCTTGTAGGTTGTGTTTGCCAAATATTTTTCTCAGTCGAAGTAACAACGGAAAAACAAACAGTACTGCATGGATGCTGCATCCTAACATAGAACTCTACAGCAGTACCCCACCCTGGTCGCACTAGTAATAGGACCAGAAGACCTCCAGGTATCGTGGAGATCACCTAATCATTTAAACTACTGTGTATCTTATATTCATAAAAACGCTTAAATCCACTATAAATACAATGTTTCAGTCATCAGTAGTATCGAATATTTAGGTATAGTTAAATAAGAAATTGCTTAATTAGACATTTATCAATAAATCTAAGGATACCTGAAAGACTAGACTTCAGCTCCACAGTCTACTGACAATAGAAGACGAAATAAAGGAACACCACTTCTCGTAATTTTCGAAAGTTTGGATTAATTCAGTGAGAATATCATTTCATACAAATATTCAGTAAGACTTGGTGCGTTTAAAAATCTGTTAAGATAGTTAGGAATACTAATAATTGAAAAACTTTTATTAAAAAGACAAACTTGACTAACAGAAAACAGATCACTGTGTAGTGTAAACGATGATAATGTTTATATCTATTTTAGGTTGAATAATGTATAGTTTGATTTTTAAATTTTTTTTTCAAAATAATTTTTTTGTTAATTGAATTTTTTCTATCATCGTCTAAGTAAGACATATTTTTCAAAGTTGAAATCATGAAATGATTATAATGGAATATTCAAGAAAATATTGAGTTAAAAGATAGTTTAGTCATTATATTGTTAGCATTTCAACTACACTAATCGCTATGTTTATAAGTAAACTTCGTTCATATTAAATGGTTGCAGGAAATTGACAGAAGTTATGGAACCTGACAAGTATGACATTGTTTACTATTCAGTGATCTCTACTTCACGAGATCAGTCACTATCCGAATAGGTCGATGATAACGTTTCAGAATCTGAAATTGGGTAATCTAAGTTCAAATCCCCAAGAATCATCAGTTCCCTAATGACCACAGATACATCATGTTGACAAGTGCCAGCTAACACAAAACTTAGGTCCAGAGATTCTTACCAGTAACCTCCAAGTATTTAACATGACAAACATGACGAAAAACTATCTTCTATTCTCTAATTCATGTGAATGTAACTCAAAAAAATTTTATATTTACCAAAATTATTTAATAAATTGTATGTGTAAATCTAAACTTAGTATTTATATTTACAATCAACAATACCCATTAAGATATTAACTAAACAATTAATTGAGGTTACTTACTTGATCCGATGATCCAGTCCAACCAAAAGATGGAACTTTTAAGAAATCCATTTTACGCAGCAAAATATATTACTCAATTTGTGTATGGAAAGTTAAATTGAGTCTATTTATATTTCAGAATACATGAAGTAGCATACACAAAAACTATGCAACGTACATATTCGAGAATATTATAACTGTTGAATTTTTTTTGTGTGTGTGTATTATAAGTACATTCATACAGAAGAGTGTATATATTTAATATGATTTGACTACCTCCCCCCATCCTTCTATTTTTAAACAGGCTGTTAAAATTCATAATTTTGTAAGCAGCAACCACTATTCTTTACTTCTCACATTTCTTCTCTAATCTATCCTGTTCAAGTAAAATAAAAATTATGAAGGGGTGGTAGAGAAACTCTATCATAAACCAATCAGTTGTTGATTTAATAATAATGAGAAAAACTCTTAACTAAATTAACCAATCATAAATGAGAATTACGTAAATTGTGCGTAAAATATAATAAACATATAAGATATACGTCCCTGTTTGTCAATATATGTAAATAAGTTTTATATTGTGTAAAGTGTATAAGATAATAGAAAGAATTCTGTTGATTGAAATCACACATTCATTTATTACTTTAATGTACCATATAGAATGTTTGCGAATCAATAGTTAACGACTGTTGTTCATTGACAGGATAGATGCAATGAAACAGATTATTTCTTAGTAATTGGTATTATAAAATAGAACTTATTAGATTATCCAAATGGAATTATGCCGAATTAAACTATGTCTAGAACATTCAAACCCAATACATATAAAATTAGAAGGAGTTTTGTGGATATTTCAGTATTTTCATAGTTGAAATCGTGAGTCAATTGAAGCTAGACCACCATAGAAAACCTGGAAGTACTGGATGGCCGTTTTGTCCTATTATGGGACTCCTCAGCAGTGCGCATCCACGATCCCGCCTCGCGAGATTCGAACCTAGGACCTACCAATCTCGCGCCAGAGCACTTAACCGATAGACATAAAATTAATACTAAGAAATATACTTTACATGCATTTTGAAAGTAATTCTCATTATACCAGGATGTCATTTGTTGAAAAAATCATTGAAAATTAGACAATAATTAACAATTATTTCATTCTTAATGTTCTAAGTTGTCCAAGTAAAATGAGAATCAGTCCCGAAGTAGAACGTAAATGATGTTCATCATCCCCTGAATTTTAGTAGATTTTTCAGATAATTTCAAGTTCCTGATGATAACCAACTGCAAAAAATATCATCGAAAAACCAACTTAGGCGTCGAATCCAGTGATTAGCATTAAAATGGACTGACTAAACATATAGAAGGGGGTCATTACTTACATAAACAAACACATTGAAAGTAATCAACCATCAACATTATGTAATGCATCTAAGTAGCCTAATGGATAGGGGGTCAGTTTTCGTAAACGAAGATTGAAGGTTCAAGCCACTTCCTAAATATCAAGCTTTATGTACTATACCAGTTTATCAAAACATAGCATCAGTCTTTTAAATCATTTACTTATCGATTGAGACATGTTGACATTTGTAGACTATCTGGTTAGAATCCATGCAATTACGGTAATGATGGTTGGAAATGTTGATAGACTTGGATCAAATGTCACAACAGTACAGATTCATTTATTGTTTTTCTTTCCTTATTCCTTTATTTCCAAAATTATGTTTAACATTTTGGTTGGTAAATTCTTTCTTTATGAAGAATATTGTCTATGCCTAATATTTACTAATATCACTGATATTTTTACTAATTCTACTATTCCGGCAGTTTTCTTGATAATTTCATCTTACTTTGTTAATATGGTGTGGCAAATTAAACCAATACATATATACCCTTGGTTCTAGTTTATGGATGACTGATTGACTGGTTAGATAACGATAGTGTCATATTTTAAGAAATGATCGGAATAGAAAGAGATAAACCATGTTTTCTTCATATGAAATAAATTTTGCTTACTTGGTCACAAATTTGTTCAACAGTGTGCACTGAAGATAGCTGTTCATGGTTATCAGTGATTCTGCGATCGAGGTTGTTCCGTAATGAAAATTACATTCACAATAATTATGAATAAGCTAGATTACAAATTATCTTTTGATTAATAACATGAGGAAGTTTCAAATACCCATCACAATTGCGAAATTTCAACTAATTCATGTAACCGTTTTAAGTTAAACAACTATTTAAAACCTGGAAGTACTGGAAGCCTGTTTCATCCTAATATGTGACTCCCCAGAAGTGCACGTCTACGAACTTGCGATAGTAATCAAACTCAGAACTTTCGGTCTCGAGCTCGAAAGTTTAATCTCCAAACCACTCACCCGGAAAATGGTTGTAAGGTACTGTGTATTGATTGAAACTAGATTTCTGAATCACTGAATTTCAGCTCAGTAATTTATAGGTTAAGCGTTCACGAAAGCAAAACGGAAGGTTCTGGGTCGCGAGTATACAATTCTGGGGAGTCTCACACAAGAATGAAACGACAGTGAATCCAGGTATTCAACGTGTCTTTTTTAACATAGATCGGTTCATTATTACAGTGAAATCCAATAATTCCAACAGATCTCATACTAATGAAAATAATTGTTGAAATCCAAACGTTCATTTATGTATTTAGGTTTTCATTCATGATGGACAATTTTTTATTGGTAAATATTCCTTGTTATTTATCCCTAGAAAATTTCATAGTACCGACTGGTCAATCATTCAGTTAACATTATTTTATAATAAATAAGTAAATACTTCATTTAAAAAGTTGAGAAAGTTATTCTTTGACATTGTACGAGAATCTTTTGAGTGTAGAATTAATATGGTATATATATATATATATACTTACGCCTGTTACCCCTAATAGAGGAACATACGTCACCCACCATCATTCTCCATCCGACTCTGTATTCGGCAATCTTTTACAGTTGGTTCCAAGTGCTATTCATGTTTTTGATGCCTGGAACTAATTTCCTACAGTATATGTTCCGCTTTTCCTTTTCCCTTCAGGATTCAAAGTTCGGGCTTGCCTCATAATGCAGTTTGGTGATTTCTTCAATGTGTGTCTATCCACTTCCTACGTCTTTTTCTAATTTCCTCTTCAGATGGAAGCTGGTTTGTTCTCTCCCATAGTAAGCTGTTGCTGATGATACCCGATCAACGGACATTGAGTTTCTTGCGTAGACAACTGTTTATAAATACTTCGACCTTCTCGATGATGGTTGTAGTAATATATATATATATATATATATATATATATATATATATTTGGAATTGATTAAATTTTGATAATAGGACAATAAATCATGATTATTATTTTCATTGTTTGAATCATGCTCTGACTTTAGTTGCAACATCATTAGAAACAAGGATGAATTACATATCTGTTTCATCCAATCATGGGATTCCACAGTATTGAATATCCACTAGCCCACCATAGAGGTTCTTTCTAGACTCAGTGATGGTTTAGATAAGATCAGTTAGCGATTTAAACTATGAAAATTCTACAATCTCTGGAACTTCTGCCCGCATACCTAATACTGTTATAATTATTATTGAGCTCGTTAAATAAATAAGCCTCAAGATGTAGCAGTAATCAGGAAAGAAGAGGATATGTTCTGTAAAAACACCAATCACCAGTATAGTCATGAATGCGCAATATCGACAAGTTTCCCACTAGGACAAGAAACATATCCAGTACTGTCTAGTTTCATTGGTTGTCTAATTAAGGTCAGTTTGTGGTGCAAAACTACCGGGAAAAAATTAGAATTATATTAATCTGTCTTCCTTCTTGGTCTGATTAACTAATTTGATTTCCGTTTTGATACTTTTTTTCAGCTATGATATTAACATAAATGGCATAGAATTTAGTTGGGTGGTTTTTTGACCAATCAATCAACGGAGGAAAGCTCAATAACAACCGACTATTTGGTTTAGTTTAAATCTGTTTGTTACACTTTACAAACAATGATTCTAGGTAATACAGAGCATAGGAATTCCCAATATCAGAGATTACTTAGCTCAGTCATTCAATTTTAATGATATAGAATGACAATAGTTCAAAAATATTAGTGATCAACTGTGCTCATATCTAACACTGTTGAAATCCTTTGTTAGTCTGTTCCCTAGACTTTTAGACAGTTGAAATGTGGAACTTTCATTATGTATGATCACGTTGATTGCTCTGGTATACATTTACTTATTGAGTCCTAATTAAATTCATAAGTACTTTCCAAGCAGGATCTGAGCCTTGTTGCTAGATGCAAACTACCTACCTGGTTGGATTTAATGGTTGGAGACGATCAGTTACATAGTCATATTGGTATATATGCATTTGCTCTTTACCACACTTCAGATCTTGAATTCCAGTCTTTCTTCATACATAACGTTTTATAAACTCTTTTTGAAACATATTCTCAACGCTTAATCTTTCTAATCACCACTGTCCATACTTTATATCGATTTCTTCGCTAGTTATCTTGTTGTCTAAATATTAAGCTAATAGGACGTGGCAACTCAGGTGCTAGGATCTAAATTGATTGTGACTAACCGACTTACTTCCTGATGAGAATGATGATGATGTGTATTTAATACACTCTATTATTTATCAGCTTACTAAATAATATCAAATATGGGAAAGAATACTTGAAGTTCTTAATGTTTCTTAAATGACAACAGAAACTTGTTGCTATTCCCAAAAGAAAATAATCTGATCGCTTCTATATAACAAAATTAATTTTAAGCTTGAATAACAATTAAAATTTATCTTTATTCTTTAATTTCCAAAAAAATCCCCCCTTCTAATGCAATTATACAAGACACATACACCTATACATGAACTCAAATCAATTAAAAAGACCTGATTACAAATCACTCAGTGAATAATATTCACTTAGACTTTGTTAATTACATAATTAATTGATCACGCAGGTAATCGATGTATTCACTTTAGTTACAATGAGAGTAATTATTATTATTATTATTAACGTACTATTTCTACCTAATTTCGCTCAACCTTAATTTTTGCTCACCCTCCCCACCATCCTTATTTATGAATATCATTTATATAACCTACAAATTACATAATGATAATTTGGTTTATTTCAGAAAATGTCTGTGTGTATGTATTTACATGTTGTATGTGTCTGTAAGTTTTTTAATTTAGTGTAACTGAATATGAATACGAACCCCATCATATAGAAATACTAATATGATTGATGTAAAGTGCATGCAAAAATAAATAATCAGGTATTACATCATCAAACTTTGACAAGATCGGAGTAAAAAGATCGCATAACAGAAGAAAGGAACTGATAAATAATAATAATTTGATTGATTTTCTGCTTTCAATCAAACAAGCCTGTCAACAGGTAAATTGAAATGAATTCATGTTACATCATTATAACCATGGTTGTGAACATACATAAATTGGTGTTGAACATAGCTCAATAACCCATTATTCCAGCGTATGAATACATACATACATAAATAAACATAAACAAATGGATTTAATTACATATGAAAGAAAGGTGGTTTTGTGGATATTACATACATATAAAAGAACTGTAATCTTAAATAACCACTTAATCTTTTAGTAATTATTTTGTTCACACCTAATTGTTGATCAAATTCTATCGACCAGGTAAAATTAGAGCCTCTGCTAACTAGGTTGGAAAACCGGTTGACTTAACTGGAGATAAGAAAATTCATATCGACAAAGTAGAACCACCAAATTTTTATTGTCACTCTAGAGTACAACAATGTTTGTAAGAACACGTTACATGGATATTTGAAATACACAAGTCAAATACCTGTTCATTTCATTGTATACACAAGCATAGATGCAGTAAAGTTGATTATCAGATCGAACTCCAGTAATTTAAGAAAAATGAACCATAGCTATACTCCCCCCAATACATTAAGACAGAGTCATGGTGAAGAACTGTCCATCCGAACAGCTGCATATTCTTAATATGACGATTAGTCGTTTATAAACCACATGGTATCCTCACCCTCATACCATAATGAAATATTGTGTCAACCTTTGTTCCCCAACTTATAGGTTACGGTTTATGGTTATCTATCAGTTATTGCACCAAACATAAGGAATACCCATGTTGTTTTTAGCCACATTTCAGATACAAAGAGTGTAGAAACTTTAGAAAAGAATAGAGTCAATCCTAAACCCTCAACGATTATACGTTACATGCGTTAATGAAACACACGAGAAAGGGAAGTTCGTATTACACAATATGCACATATGTATAGCTGCTTATTACCACACGAGCACATTACCTATATATGATGCTCATGTAAAAGGAATTTATGCTCCATAATATCTTCAAAGACGTAAATGTAGTCAACCGTTTTGCTTTGACAAGACACGCCCATAGTACCATTACATTATCTGATGGGTTCTTTGGCATTCCAATTACAATACAAAGTAGTAAACTAGCCAGGTCTTCAACCACCGTCTAAATTGGTTCATGGGGCACAGACTAACTACCTCCAAGACATCACACAGAAGTCTATGTTGGAGTTTGTCTTGGATCGACAAGGAAACTATTTGCTCAATAATAGTTTAAATGACTGAAAACTCCTATGTAACTTGTTTAATATTAGATGGCAACAAAAAATAGACTTAAACCAATAGGTTTTGAATACTAGGAAGAAACGACCGTCCAGTGCTTCCGGATATTCGTTGGTGGTCTAACTTAGACCGACTCATGAATTCAACAATGAAAAAAAAATTTGACAAGCAAAATCAATGTTTTCATTCTTATTTAATTATTTCTGTGATGATAATATAAACGGTTTCAATTTCTGAAGTGGATTAATAAATATCTAGTGTCATCAACAAATGTCTATTTATACTTATGTTTTGATAGATTGATGGTAGAATACTTCTCTTTATCAGACATTTTAAGAAATTTCTATTCTATTCAAATGAAACCTTCAGCTAACTGAAGTAATTTTGACGGTTGTGTTTACTAGACTTCAAGTCTTATGATTCACTTTATGGGAGTTTGTTATACTGTACTACTGTAGCAAAGGTCTTTTAGAACTTCTAACCATCAAAGCAATTTACTAGATATAACTGTTGTTCACGTACAATTTGTAATTCAATATAGATCAAAATAGATTATTAATGAGTAGGATTACTCGGTAGGTATAAATTAAATAGAACCTTTTTTATTTTTTTATATAACAGTAACAAACAGAAAGTAATTTGTATGAGATTTATACCTTAAGATATTAACGAAATCCTTCCAATCAACCCAACAGAAATGAAATTAACTCCATATTTTGGTCTAGTGTTGACTCAGGGGTGATTGTAAACCAGAGAATACTTCATATCTGTTCGTTCTTGTTTGTTGATTCTTTCCAATTTACAATAATAAGGTTGAGAACAGATCGCCTTTCAAACTCATGGCAATCATGGTATGTATAAAATATTAAGCTTCAATTCAGTATTTAATATTGTCCTCTTCAGTTAATCAGTAGATGTGTAGTGTGTAATACCATGTCACGCCACACACGTGTTATTCTAGCTTTCTGATAGACCAGTTAATTTATTCGTCTTGAGTCACATTTTTACCTCGTCACTTATTCACCTGTAACATTGAGTGCTTTCATTTGAGAGTATGTATATATCGCTTACTCCATTCATCATGTCTTTAGCTTATTCTTCTATCTGACTATAAATAGTGAGTCATGCTTTATCCGATGGAATTGACAAGTTTACCCTCTTCTGTTCACTTCGCTTTGCTTTCCCGATTCTCTAAATCCCAGTCTGATTAAATGAGTGCAGGAAATACACTCATCCAACTTAATCCGTATTTATGTGGAAGGTTTATGTTTATGGTTTGTTCGTTAATCCAAATCGAAGTCAGACCTCAGGCCTATAAAGTGGTGAGCCACAACAGATCTGCACCGTTGATGCGGTTCGAACTAGATTAATATACATATCTGTTCAGTCCTTACTGGTCTCCATCCTCTATCCCAGTCAATAGCAGTCTGTAAACTAAATAACTTTAAAATGAATAACCTTCAAAAGATAACTTTGTCATAATAGTCAAGGTAACCCATCCATAAGACAGATTGATAAAAATGATTAAGTTTGTAGGTATACAGGGACAACTGTTCGGTAATAATTTTTCCATTGAATTTTCAACCATTAGTAATCACCATCATTTAGAAACCTTGTCCAAACTTGATGAAAATTCAATTTCAATAAATCCGTAGGTTTTATTCATCATGGATTGATCTCATTTGGGGTACCATTGAAGAATAGGGACACCTGTTATGTTCTATTATAGGTTCTTTATACTTCTTCAGCAGAACAACTGCCAGATATTCATTTAAATTGATTATTTAAAATGTTGTAATCTTACTGTACTAACTTTTAGGGAAACATGTAGTAGAAATTACGCTCATACATACATCAACCATTTATTAGACTCAACCAACGGGAAAGTTAATTGGTATGGTGTATCTGCATAACTTATGCGCTTTTACAAGAATGTCACATACTTCAATATCTACCTTGTTTGCCCTATCTTAAACTAGTGAGTAGACTAACCTATCTATTCCTAAAGTATACTTTTATCGAAACGTCTTTATATAGTGCTTACATTTATAATTCCTAAAAACCTTTTTAGTCGTAACAGAGTAAAAATAACATCACTGAATATAGCAAATGTGAAGTTTTTTCGACAAACCGTGCATAAAATGCTAAGTAGCTAGTCTTTGTTTCAATTTTTCTATTTTTAATGAATAAACCTGCTAAAATATAGTTTTTTTTTTAAATAGTTAACTGAATAATAGACCAGGCAGTGAAATAGGAATGTTAAAATAGATAATGATATTCAAGCACAACTCTCTCATATCGATATAAGCCAATAATGATTCAGAAGGGGTTTTGTGGATATTTAGTATTTCCATAGTTGAAAGCGTGAGTCAATTGAAGCTAGACCACCAAGGAAAACCTGGAAACACTTGACGGCCGTTTCGTTTTATTGTGAGACTCCTCAGCAGTGCGAATACACGTGTATGCGCAATAATAATGATTCGCTTGAAACTCTATCTCCCTAACTATTGAGTAAATGGTGATTTCCCTATAAAAACTTATTGTAACTATGAGCAAGATTCGGAAATGAACTCTTCATTTTGAATAGATTTCGGCTCAGATAAATGTGGTTAGACAATGATATATCTATACGGTAAAATTCTGCAAACTGATAATATGACTTAAAAAACTAATAAACCCTACAGGGTTTAACTGCTTCTACTGCGAAAGTCCTTTGGATTATACAAATTGTCCAAAAACTGATTTTAAAAATTACTCAGTTATTTTAAGAGTAGTTCAAACTCTACCATATACAATTCTCTAACCAATTACATTCGATGAGGTAAAATAGAGAATAATGTAGACAATCAGTAACAAAGATGTCAGTCCCAAAATTTAATAAACGAAATTATCAGCAACGATGAAACGAACAAATAAATTCGTTCTTAAGGATCTAGACTATCCATCTTCTCAAGCCTGGGTAAAGATTTAAACAGATTTTTAAGTGTGCTCGTATTATCCGTAGTCAAGTTTAGGGATTTTATCACGAACTGACATCAACTTTAACGTAAAAGGACTCTAGCTATATAGAAGAATTTTGAGAAAAAAATCAAAAGGGAGTTATCTGGTTAGTTAGTCCATTGAATAACTTACCACTTGGCTGAGGTTTGTTTCAGGATTAACAGTTCAAGGTTAAAATTGAGAGATAGTGTCTATTTACCTGTTATATACAATCTACGGAGACAGAATTGAGAATTTTACACCAAAACCTAAAAATCGAGTTTTCAATCCTGTTTGACTTGCCCCTATACTATATTTTACGGTGTTATACAGATGAAATACCATTATTAAAATTTAATTATCTCCAGTGTTGAATAACTGATTTTCAAACAACATACTTTATGCTGTATTAAATGTAATGAATCATTTATGTATTTATTTATTCACTCATTCATTCACTGTTTCCTCTCGATTAGTTTACTTAAAAACACTGAACGTGAATTTTATGGCTTATATCACTATTGGATGTCAACTCGATGGTCTAATTGAGTTGATAAACATAGATTACGTAGTATAAACGTTGAAATTCATTTTATTTATGATGTAGTACAACCATCAATTAATTTTTAATCCCCGCAGGTATGGTGTACATCGTCCACAGGGTATAGTTTTCAACTGGTATTTTATATATCTTTCTGGAGGTTATTCACTGATAAACTGTGAACTTTTATTCGGTCAGATGATATTTTATAACTCAGTTCTCATGAATGTTCCGTTCCCGATAATGATCGTCACATGATCGTTATAAAATAGGACAAAACAGCCAAATGAATTTCAGTAATTTGATGTTGTATAACTGTCTTTAAATTAACTAATTTCCCACGGATTATATTTTATTGTGTTTTAACCGTTCTAATGAATAGTGGATTTCAACTTTTGAAGCATGAGATAGGTGTCTTTGATTAAAATGAATTCAAGCGGCACAAGGTTGTTAATTGACCGAGGTTGAAAGTGCAAAGTTCTAGGTTCTACCTCAGTTGTCAAAACGTTGAGTGCTCACATCAAGGTATGAGCAATCTGGGTTCGATTTCTGATGGTGTTCATGTTTTCTGTATTCTGAAGAGTCTTATACAAGGACATAAAAGCTGTCTACTGCTTTCTGGCAACAGATACTGTTTAACTAATATCAATTCATGATATGAAGTTAAAAAGCATGGTCATTTTGTTTTAATATAATTATCAGAAATTTTTGAGTTATCCCATTCTTTATATGCATTACTGAATTTTGGTCAATCTTGATTGACACAAGAACATCTTGTTAAGTATCTATTTGAATGTAGTAGTTAAATGTATAACCTATTGATGTTTTAATCAAAAAAGTACACGGTTCGAGCCCCAGTACAAATATCAACATAAATGCAGATACATTCAGCTGACATATCCTAAATAGAACGAATTATACCTCCTTAATTCTAATTCAATCAACAAATCATCAGTTCATTTTGTTTTTGAATATATTTACATTGAAAATTTTTTTGCATAATAAAAATTTATTATCAGAAGGGGGTATTGTGGAGAGTTTAGTAATTTTATGTAGTTGAGATCATGAGTCAATTGAAGCTAGACCACCATCGAAAACTTGCAAACACTGCTTGACGGCCGTTTCGTCCTATTTTGGAACTCCTCAGCGGTGCGCATCCACGATCCCACCTCGCGAGATTCGAACCCAAGACCTACCAGACTCGCGCGCCAGCGCGTAACCACTAGACCACTAAGCTGGCTGGCATCCAACGGTGTTAATGTCTAACTTCAACTAATCCACGATGTTTGAGCAATCATTCACCAATGTCTTCAATGAGTTGATATCTTCCAACAGACCTGGTTGAACTCCACTGGTTACTGCTTCTCACTAGAACTCCAGGAAATACCTCATGGAGCCAGTCAATAGTGAGCATATGATCATTATCAGAAGGGGATTTTGTGGAGATTTCAGTAGGTTTTGGGTTAGAATCTCGCGAGGCGGGATAGTGGATGCGCACTGCTGAAGAGTCCACAATAGGACGAAACGGTGGTCCAATGCTTTCAGGTTTTTCATGGTGATCTAGCTTCGATTGATTCATGATTTCAACTATATAAAATAATTTATTCTCCACTTTGATAATGAGCGCTAAATTTCCTCCTATGTATGTGTATACTTTAAAAAAATTTAAATACAGCGTTTCCTGTATATTTTCATCTTATTATATTATTTAAACAACTGATCCATTTCAATGTTACTTGTCCTTTTATTATACATTATAAATTTTAATAGTGTTTACACTATCAATGTAAATGTATCATGTAAATTATAAGAAAAAAGTTAATTATATTATCATTAAAAGTTGAGTTACTGATTTAAATTTGCATTTATGTTTAACCTTGTTAACATACTTATTCATTTATAACTTTATCAATTTCTGACTTACTTATTTTTATCTTGGAAGAAAAAAAGGTATAAGAATTTTGTAGTTTTCAAGTTTATATCAGCTAAATACGTTACCCCTCCCCCCCCCCCAAAAAAAACAGGGTTGTTTAGCGTAGATTACTGAAGTATGCCATTTAAGTAAATAGACTATCTTTCCTGTTGTATAATGCACGTTTAATTAATTGAAAGAATGACATAGTTTTAAACGGTAAGTTAGAGGTTAATGCACTCAACGTTTCATAAAGTGAGTTGTAGAATCGAACAATATTTCATCTAACCTGAGCTTTTTCCCATCATTTAGTATTAGTACTTCTGATATTTTAAAAATGTTAGCTAAAAGCCCAATATATAAACCTATACATGAAGCATTAGTTATACTAATCTCTTGATAATTATTGTTTCCTCGAAATTCTGCTTTTAAATTCTAAGGGTTCAGATTCTCATACTGTTGATATTACGAACTGTAAATGGTTAGTTTCTGTTGACATATGTATGTTCTAAGTAAATTTCTTCCGTATTATTACTGAGTCGTAAGTTTTTAGTAAGGTTGAACTGTGGCTATTAGTAGAATCTTAGACGTTCACTTCTTTCCATCATTATTGTGATAATTGAGAATAAACGTAGCTTGAGATGAAGGGGTTGGAGATTTTTTGGTCTTAAGGTAGTTTACAGCCTCTGCATAACTGCTTCTGTAATTAATAAGGATATCAGTGATTCCATTGGAGTCGCTTTTATTTGTTGATATATTTTGCAATTGAATTGGAAATGTAGTGTCAAACACAAGCAGATGAGATCAATCAGGCTTTGCGTTTGAATTTCGGTTTATTCTGAAAGATTCGAATTATTGGCGATGAGTATGAGTATAGTGTTCTTTCCTCGAGCGTGGTTCGATTTGTTTTAGGGTATAATACTGAAGGATACCATCATTTCGTCGTTGGTGATCTTAATATCTATGATTTTATCTAACGACTGTAGATTTGGTCGAGTGATCATATGAGTCCATCAGATATTTCAACATCTCGAATATCTTTTTTTGAAAGACCGTATTTTGGGGCCCCTGGAAATGTAATGACTAGTTGTAGAACAATGTTTAGCTTGTGTAATTTTAGTCTTTTATAGAAATAAAGAATAACCGGTCCATTTGACTTAATTAACAAAAAAAGAACATAATTTAACCATCTAGCTTAGAGATGCAACATATTCACAATCATTTTCAAATTTATACTCACTCTATAATCCATTCATTAGATATCACTCACATTTTACAAGTGAACAGCTTAATTGACTGTTATGTTTTACACCTACCCCCTTCTACATCAATATAAATATTAACATGAATGAATGAAACCAGGCGTGTAGGTTAATCAGTTAGTTAGTTCATTGAATCAATTCTCTGATAAATTCAATTTGGAGGGACAAAATGATCCTTAAAAATGAGAAAAGAAAATAGATATTATTATCTTTCCTCTAACTAAAAAAGAAATTAATTTGTCTAGACGAATCTAAATTCTCTTATAACGAGTTTGAACACCTGTCCAATAACTTCTACTTACATCAAATGATGGATCTCTCCCTAAATTTTCATATCATTATCAGTCTTTAAATGAACGAACACCTTTGCATAGACACACACACAAGTATTCACTTACATACAAATAAATTCATTACTAATGACATATTCGTTTATTTTCTTCACGAATGTTATATCTCTTCGCAACATATTGTATATCACAGTATAAAAGAAATGCAATGATTATTTGAGTCGTAAATGAACACATTCTACAGTTATATCCTGCTTTGATAATGATGACAACTCATCTCAATTGAATGAATTGAGATGAATGAATTAAACGAAAAAATATAGTTAATCATTCTTATACAGGCAAACTATATATATATCCGCATAATCATACCAATAGAGTGTGTGTGTGAGAGAGAGAGAGAGAAAAAGAAATACGTTAGAAAGGTGTCCTGAACAGGACATCATTTCTCTTGAAATGATTTGAAAAACATGTTTCACAATATAATTCTGACTACTTACATGAAACTTACATGAGACTGGTAGGTCCTGGGTTTGAATCTCGCGAGTGCGGGATCGTGGATGAGCACTGCTGAGGAGTCCCATAATAGGAAAAAACGGCCGTTCAGTGCTTCCAGGTTTTTCATGGTGGTCTAGCTTCAATTGATTCACGCTTTCAACTATGATAATTGAAAAAGTCACTTTTAAGATTCCTGAACTTTTAAAATGGATGTAGCCATCGTTGTTTTTATTGTTTTATCTTTCATTAACATGATAAAAGTTAATTAATTTTTTTTTTGGTGTCATTAGTTGTGTGCTGTTTCTTTTCAAATTTTATTCTCTGAGGTATAACTGAACAAATAAACTGAAAAAAGGTTCTTCACCACCACCAATAATAATAATAACCATGAAATACTACACGCAATAGAGAAAAATGAAACAAACAATTGTAATTACATAATCCTATGAATGAAGAAATATGATTGTTATAATACTAATGGTAATTATTATTGTCATCATCATCATCCTCACCATCTATTATTTTTTGTTGGCGAAATTTGCATTTTAACTCATTTTTCTGGGTGTATGAAGTTCAACTTTTTATGAATTTGATGCATTCATTTCAACCTGAGGATGTGTGTGTGAGAGAGAGGAGACAGCATCAATGTATCCAGGTATGTATGTGTATGAGTGTGTGTGTGTGCACGTGCTCCAAAAGAATCAATATAAGCATAACCATGTAAAGAGGCATAACTAATGACACATTATTTGCATGTATGAGCAGGCGAAAGTAGACAGTGGTACTATGAAAAATTGAAGGTATATAGATTTAAGGTAACTTACTGAAGATTTCTGTACATTTTCAATGGTTCTTTCCAGCTCATGTCGATTAGGGACAAGGATAATCTTCACATTGAACTAATTTTCTTAACCTATCCAGTTGAATACTAGTTAAGTTAATGGATTTCTTGTACACAAAATAATTTTGTTATCAATTCGAACATATTTGTTAAATATTACAAATTGAGATTAAGTCATTTTTACTCATTTGTCCGACATGTAAACACATATCTGCTTAGGTGAATATAAAAGTAAATTTTCGTTGCAAGAAGTAGGACGATAAATGAACTAAATTGATTAATTGTATCAACAATCAAGCATGCCATGGGTCTGAATGAGATCAATACCTGGCAGGTAAGCAGTAACTGGAACAGTAGTGATATAAAAAAGCACAAGATATATGCGATTAGTAGTAGTCGTAGTGTGTTCTACTGATGTTGACAGATATAAGTTGTATGCATCACCAATCGAAAGTAAAATGCATGGCGGCAGAAGGTTGAGAAAATCGAGGTGAATAGAAAGAGAAAAAAGGATGATTAGTATGGAAACGAAGAAACAATTAGATTTGAGACAATTGATTGACATTTTGCAAATGAAGTATTTAATTTATGGTTCTCAGGTTTTACCATGATATTCTGTAATGTCGTACTAAGACGCATTTGGTTGTCCCCACTGTATGTTCTCGCTCACTACACTAATGGTAGTGGCAGTAGTTGTTGTCGTTGTTGTTGTTGTTGCGAGAAATGAAGTAGAGAAAGGATTTTTCAGCACTTATAAACATAGAAACATGAAAGGAATCTGTGTGAAGACTATGTCTATGTGTATACATGAGAGATGTTTCAAAAATCGACGTTTACACAGATCATCATTAAATGTACTAAATAAACGAATTTTTAATGAATTCAATATGGAGTGTTTTTTTGAATTATTATTACTTTCGTTATTATCTTTAAAAATTGAATTTTTCTGATATTCAGTACAATGTAGAAGTATGAAACAATGATGATTAATGTAAAAATTTAATATACATATATATTTTTTAAAATTCTACCTTACAACCTGTCACTCCCCCTCTCTTCTCCTTCCTGTACTCTTACTCTAAACCATTGTTAGTAATTCAGTCTCATCAAACATAAATTACCCTACTGACACTCCAAATGTACTCATAAGTAATCGACTATTGATAAATATCAGTTCTTAGATTTTGTAGGTAGACGACTGTGGATGCGTGTATGTATTTTTATAAACAACAATAAACTTTCGGTATGCAGCGATCTTAGAAGTCATGTTCACTTACTAGTTTAATCTTAATTTAATTCACATTAAACGCTTACTACTACTACTACTACTACCACTACTACTAATTAATGAGTAAAAGTTTATTATGTTTTTGCTTCTTTGCTTAAAAATGGAAATGAATCAATGTACACAAGCCACTTAAAAAGTGTTTGTTTATTTGTTTCTAGAAAAAATATGCACGTATATAGATACAATCACATATCATTAATCATAAAAATGAATTGTATTTCTTTTTAAACCAGTGGAGTGAAAAGAAACTTTAAAGAAAAACAAAGCATGTATAAAAAGAAACAGAAGCTAATGAATGTTTACTAAAATTCGAATTTTCTTACATTCATTTATATATATGTGCAAAGTTAATGAGATTAATAACAAAATGTCATGTTCAGTGTTATAGATTGAACATAGATCAAAAGTATTATATACACCTATACATCATATGTCTACAGATATATGCTTATACTGGTCCGGTACACAATGTGTTGTCATGCACTCATTACTCTTCTAATATAATTCAATATTGAGTTATAATAGCATTCTTGATTGTCATTTCGTATGAATAAATTAAGCATTTACTACTTTCTATTCTCTTTGAGATAGTCGATTGAATTAATTCTCTGTTAAGTTTACTTGAAAATTAATGTGATCACCTATATTTTTTTTTTCGGAAAAATTACATGTTTGCATAAAATGCACATGAATGTACTTAATAGTGAACGATGTACACACTAATGATACTTCACTTAATTTGACTATTAAAACCTGTTTTACATTCAAGTTTTTTTTTCTAATTTAAAATTAAACAGCGTGATCATATCAGGTAAATGGATTAAAATAATTTCACCATGAATTTTATGCTTTTATTTAAATGAGGTAAATAAAGTGGTGACTCGTTTAACTACTGAAAAACTAAAAAAGTAGTTCAAATTATAATTTGAAAACTTGCAAATGGTTATATTTGTTTTTACATGAGAGATCCCATGTGATCAGCGTAACACATACATACA
>NC_031498.1:3434637-3436536 GCF_000237925.1 Schistosoma mansoni | reverse complement strand
GAGTTTGAACACCTGTCCAATAACTTCTACTTACATAAAATGATGGATCTCTCCCTAAATTTTCATATCATTATCAGTCTTTAAATGAACGAACACCTTTGCATAGACACACACACAAGTATTCACTTACATACAAATAAATTCATTACTAATGACATATTCGTTTATTTTCTTCACGAATGTTATATCTCTTCGCAACATATTGTATATCACAGTATAAAAGAAATGCAATGATTATTTGAGTCGTAAATGAACACATTCTACAGTTATATCCTGCTTTGATAATGATGACAACTCATCTCAATTGAATGAATTGAGATGAATGAATTAAACGAAAAAATATAGTTAATCATTCTTATACAGGCAAACTATATATATATCCGCATAATCATACCAATAGAGTGTGTGTGTGAGAGAGAGAGAGAGAAAAAGAAATACGTTAGAAAGGTGTCCTGAACAGGACATCATTTCTCTTGAAATGATTTGAAAAACATGTTTCACAATATAATTCTGACTACTTACATGAAACTTACATGAGACTGGTAGGTCCTGGGTTTGAATCTCGCGAGTGCGGGATCGTGGATGAGCACTGCTGAGGAGTCCCATAATAGGAAAAAACGGCCGTTCAGTGCTTCCAGGTTTTTCATGGTGGTCTAGCTTCAATTGATTCACGCTTTCAACTGTGAAAATACTGAAATCTCCACAAAACTCCTTCTGATCTATAATCATATGCTCACTAGTGACTGACTTCAAGGGATGTTTCCTTGAGTTCTAGTGGGAAGCAGTAACCAGTGGAGTTCAACCAAGTCTGTTGTAGAGATATCAACTCACTGAAGACAATTGGTGAACGGTTGCTCAAACATCGTGGATTAGTTGAAGTTAGACATTAACACCGTTGGATGCCGGCCATCTCAGTGGTCTAGTGGTTACGCGCTGGCGCGCGAGTCTGGTAGGTCCTGGGTTCGAATCTCGCGAGGTGGGATCGTGGATGCGCACTGCTGAGGAGTCCCACAACAGGACGAAACGGCCGTCAAGCAGTGTTTGCAAGTTTTCGATGGTGGTCTAGCTTCAATTGTCCCATGATTTCAACTATGAAAACACTTACAAATAGTTGGAATTGATGATAACAAATTTCCTATTGAACTCTTCTAAACCCAACGTAGAATGTAATTACAATGCGTTACATAAATGTTAATACATAATAAATAGACTAATTAATGTTTTATAGATCATATGAAAGTATTCATCAACAATATACCGAAAATTGTTTGAATTCTGTAAGATAAATTGTTAAATTAATAATTGAATCCATGAGTCGATTAAAGCTAGGTCACTTTGGAGAACCTAGAAGCACTGGATGGCCGTTTCGTCCTAGAATGAGACTCCTCAGTAGTGCGCATCCATGATTCTGCTCGTGTGGGAACACTTAATCTCCAGATCACTGAGCCGGCATCCAACAGTGTTAATTTCTAACTTCAACCAATCCACAAAATTGCTCCACCAAATTGTTAAAATTTATTATAGATTACATTATAAACAAACTTTAGTTAGATAATCATTTAAGACCTAAAGACACAAACACAGTTATTTCTTCATAGCATGGAATTCCTCAGCAGTTGTCTAGTACTTCATTATTCATGATCTAACTAGAATTAATCGATAATTTAAACTACAAAAATAATTATCATGTTCATTTTACTTCTGTTATAATTGAAAAAGAAGGGGGGTTTTGTGGAGATTTAGTATTTTCATAGTTAAAAGAGTGAGTCAATTGAAGCTAGACCACCACCGAAAACCTGGAAGCACTGGACGGCCGTTTCATTCCATTGTGGGACTCCTCAGCAGTGCGCATCCATGACCTCGCCTGGATTCGAATCTCGCGAGGCGAGGTCATGGATG